>NC_084747.1:26879380-26909380 GCF_033978785.1 Entelurus aequoreus | reverse complement strand
GTGTGTGTGTGTGTGTGTGTGTGTGTGTGTGTGTGTGTATATATAAAACTTTTTAAAAAAAATGTAAATATACTGTATGTACGTGTATCTTGCATCCTTGACATTTTCTGCATGGGAACCTTGATGGATGTTTATTGTATTATTAAATGAGTTCGAAATGTACAACTATTAGTAGATGAACAAAATACTCACTTGACCTCATGTTGTACCTTTTTTAAATTGTTGTTTTCCCTTCCTCCACAGGTGACACTGTAACGCCGCGATGACCACTTCTGTTTCCAGCCATCTGGCAAAAACACCACAAATTTAATCGAGCAGCTCAGAGCCTGCGCGCCCGCTGCCCTCAAGCCGCACCGGTTGCACCTTTCAGTTTGCCGTCGCACAAGTTGACTCCAAGTCCACGTTGGCAAGGTGCCGTCAACATGTTTTCGGCGTTGAAAAAGCTGGTGGGCTCAGAGCCGGGCCAGCTCCGGGACAAGAACATCCCCGCCGGCCTGCAGTCCATGAACCAAAGTTTGCAGAGACGTTTCGCTAAGGGGGTGCAATATAATAGTAAGCTGACTTAACACGCCTTGCATGAATTGTTTAACAGCTTTATAAGGAGCTCAAGGAAATGAGCAACACACAGTTGTTGTGGGGGAGTCATATAATCACTTGACAATAGGGATGAGTACCAAATTTAGTACTTTTATAGGCACCGACCAATTCCGTTGGTACTCCCGGGTAGCGATTTACGTAAAATCAAACATCCGGTCGCAGACCAAACACTGGCTCACAGAAACGATCACTCAGGGCTAATACAGCCAAACTCCTTTTAAGTAAGGTTGCAACACCAACAAAGCAAGTATGCTTGGTATAAAACGCTCAAATGTAAAATAAGCCTCCACTCGTCCAAAATGTGCTATCTTGATGCTAATTTAAACTGGATTTGCCATAGACAGGCTACTAGCAGCATCAACTATTTTACATGCCGATTTCAACACCTTTAGAAATGACAACTACAACCAAGATTATTGTTACAATCAAATAGCTGGTGTGTAATTACCACAATACATACAGTGTAAACACTTTGTAGGGCACAACATAACACTCAGCTTCCTGAAATAATGTACTTATATATGTATGTATGTATGTATATGTACAGTATGTATAGTACAGGCCAAACGTTAGGACACACCTTCTCCTTCAATGGGTTTTCTTTATTTTCATGACTATTTACATTGTAGATTGTCACTGAAGGCATCAAAACTATGAATGAACACATGAGGAGTTATGTACTTAAAATAACTGAAAACATGTTTTATATTCTAGTTTCTTCAAAATAGCCACCCTTTGCTCTGATTACTGTTTTGCACACTCTTGGCATTCTCTCGATGAGCTTCAAGAGGTGGTCACCTGAAAGGGTTTTGGGCGGCATGGCTCGGTTGGTAAAGCGGCCGTGCCAGCAACTTCAGGGTTCCAGGTTCGATCCTCGATACTTTACCCACCTGCTCCCAGTGCCACCCACACTGGTTTAAATGTAACTTAGATAATGGGTTTCACTATGTAAAGCACTTTGAGTCCCTAGAGAAAGCGCTATATACATATAATTCACTTCACTTCACAGGTGTCTTAGTTTTGATGCCTTCAGTGACAATCTACAATGTAAATAGTCATGAAACTAAAGAAAACACATTGAAATGAGAAGGTGTGTCCAAACTTTTAGTGCGTGTTTGTGTGTGTGATATATATATATACATATATATGTATCACAAGACTACTTCATCTCTACAGGCCTGTTTCATGAGGGGTTCCCTCAATCATCAGGAGATTTTTATATATATATATATATATATATATATATATATATATATATATATATATATATATATATATATATATATATATATATATATATATATACATACATACATACATACATACATACATACATACATACACACACACACACACATATGTAAATGTGTGTATATGTATGTACACTACCGTTCAAAAGTTTGGGGTCACATTAAAATGTCCTTATTTTTCAATGAAGATAACTTTAAACTAATCTTAACTTTAAAGAAGTACACTCTATACATTGCTAATGTGGTAAATGACTATTCTAGCTGCAAAAGTCTGTTTTTCGGTGCAATATCTACATAGGTGTATAGAGGCCCATTTCCAGCAACTATCACTCCAGTGTTCTAATGGTACAATGTGTTTGCTCATTGGCTCAGAAGGCTAATTGATGATTAGAAAACCCTTGTGCAATCATGTTCACACATCTGAAAACACTTTAGCTCATTACAGAAGCTACAAAACTGACCTTCCTTTGAGCAGATTGAGTTTCTGGAGCATCACATTTGTGGGGTCAATTAAACGCTCAAAATGGCCAGAAAAAGAGAACTTTCATCTGAAACTCGACAGTCTATTCTTGTTCTTAGAAATTAAGGATATTCCACAAAATTGTTTGGGTGACCCCAAACTTTTGAACGGTAGTGTACATAAAACAACTGGACAGAACAGTTGCCATACTCAACTCATGTTTACATGTTACATAAAAAATACAATTTTGTTATCAAACAATTAACATTTATTAACACACACACAAGTACAGAAAATTGGCACAGTCGAGTACCAGTATCAATTCCTAGGTACCGGGAATTGGTACCGTATCGGTTCAAATATGAACGGAACCCATCCCTACATGACAACCAGTCCTGAGTGTTTACGATGTGTCGCTTGAAGACTTGATGAGTTTAAGTCTGTTTTTCCCACAGGACTGCAGTCTATGTGTGGCATTTGGTCACGTGGGGAGAGTATAGAACTTTGTCTGTTTTTGCATTATTTGCCTTGACGGACTAGATCCAGATAAATATGTTTAGAAATAGAAATGTCTTTTGTTGCTTCATTTGGTGTCATTAGACTCTGAGGGCTCTCTCTCGACCACAGATGCCCAAACTGGGGCCTGCGGGCCACATTTATCCCGTTGTATCAATTTGTTTGGCCCGCCAAAAGGTGATTACCAAATGTAATACTGACCTTTTTCATGCTGCACATTAAATGATGGCATATTCACAAGGCTGCAAAAAAATCAGATTTTACTGTAAAAACCTGGCTGCTCAGCCGCCGGAAATTTACCTTCAAAGCATCAGTGGGACCATATTTACTTTTTTCAGTCATGCGCTGTAAAAACAAGGAATGTAAATTTTTACAGTAAAAAAAAGTAGCAACTCAGCCGCCTGAAATTTTGCGGTAAAATAACAGTGCAACGGTTTTTCAATTCAAAGTAATGCACTGTAAAGTTTTCCTTAAAAAACTGGCAGCTCAGTCGCCAAAATGTTATTGTAAAAATGACAGTGGGACTGTTTTCCGATTCACAGTAATGTATTGTGAAAAAAATGCCATAGATTTTACAGTAAAAAAACTGGCAGCTCAGTCACCAGAATTTTAACATAAAAATTACAGTGGGACACTTTTTCAATTTAAAGTAATTTTGGTGTAAAAACCATCGTAAAATGTCCAATAAAAATGGTGACTGAGCTACCACTTTTTTACCTTAAAATCTATAGATATTTTTTTATCGGTTGACTAGTAGGAGTGCACCAAAAAAATCAACTTCTCTGAATCTTGATTCTTTTTCATCCTGATTTTAAATCGGTTCTTAACGTTTTAAAAAGACGTTGTTGGGCCATCTCCACCTCGTACCTGTTTTGAAAAGGTTTTATTATAATTATTATACCAAATATTACATTTCGAAAATCGATTCTGAATCGAATCGTCAACCCAGGAATCGGGTTGAGTCGTTAGGTGCCCAAAGGTTCACATCCTTATGAACTAGCTGCCATCTGTTGAGCCGGACAATCTCCACTTACACGGACCATTGGCACATTTTCAGTTTTGGCCTTTGGAGGAAAAACGTTTGGGCACCCCTGGTCTTGACAATCTCGAGGGCTTTGTACTGCCACAGATAGATGAATGAATGGTTGAACACACTTTGAGTGTCATAGCTAATGGGTTCACGTCAGTCTGCTGATGTACTCTTTCCCAGTGAAAATCGTCATCCGGGGAGATCGAAACACTGGGAAGAGCACTTTATGGTATCGACTGCAGGGCAAGAAGTTTGTGGAGGAGTACCTTCCTACCCAGGAGATCCAAGCCACAAGCATCCATTGGAACTACAAAAGTAAGCAACAGCCTGGTCATTGCACGGCCACGTCTTTCCTTGGTTTCTGGTAATGTATGCACGTTTACACGTACCTTTTTATTACCTTCTCGTTCACTCCAGTGGCTCCGTATCACGGTAAATCACACCTAGCTTAACTTCCATGCTCCTTACAGTAGCCTTGTAAATATTAGTCTCCTGTGTGTATTAGAATAGTGCCGTGTACAGGACTGGGATGATTGTACGTCCTGTGTGTTCCTCAGCTACAGATGACGTGGTCAAGGTGGAGGTGTGGGACGTGGTGGACAAAGGTAAGCCAGAAGCACAAAAACTGTATAAAAGGTGGTGTTGAGGCCAACCTCATGGCCACGGATCACACTAACTATCTCATGACACCTCATGACCCGTCACGCCTTTCCTGTCCTCACTCATCTGTTTCTTCTCTGAACCCCACGCACTCATCCCAGGCCAAAAATATCCTGTTGATGAAGGTGTAGGTGAGCGCCAGCGTAGTGTGTAGAAGCTCGACACGTGAGTGCAGTGGCTCTGTCGTGTGGCTACATTCTAACTTGAGATGTTTGTTGCTGTGTTTGAGATGTACTCTGATATACTGACACCTTTGTTTCTACTCCTAACTTTGTATCAGCGCCTGATCCCAACACAAGTCAGTCCCTACGTTTCCATGTACTCAATTAGTCTGATTCCTCCAATAGTGTCCATGCATACTCTCTATTGCTACTAGGGCTGCAACTAACAACTAATTTGATAATCGATTAATCTGTTGATTATTACTTCGATTAATCGATTAATAATCGGATAAAAGAGACTAACTACATTTCTATCCTTTCCAGTATTTTATTGAAAAAAAAACAGCATACTGGCACCATACTTATTTTGATTATTGTTTCTCAGCTGTTTGTAAATGTTGCAGTTTATAAATAAATGTTTATAAAAAAATTCAAAATTAAATTTAAAAAAAAAGTAGCCTCTGCGCCTGCGCATAGCATAGATCCAACGAATCGATGACTAAATTAATTGCCAACTATTTTCATAATCGATTTTAATCGATTAGTTGTTGCAGCTCTAATTGCTACTATCGGTCATACGTCATGTGCCTCTCGTACATCGGGTGGCGCTTATTTTATTTTAGCGCGGATAAATGTATTGCTTTTACGGTTGACCCTATGACGTCACACCAAAACAAGGCATCTGCGGCTCCTTAGAAGTTAACATCCTAGCTCTGTAGTACCTGATGTCCACTGTAATATTGATACAGGTTACAAATATTACGTCTCTAAGGGTTATGCTGATGTTAAAGTAGCACTAAGTAATTTTTCAACCTTCATAAAATATTGTCATAACTTACAACTAATTAAATAACACCTCTGTCATGGCCTGAGGGGGTCTGTATCGCTCTCACTGGCATTTTGCCACTTTGAGGAGGTGGGCAGGAACCCTGCCACATAAAAAACTATAAATATGCTGACTTGCTTTACGCAAGTCGATGCGAACGCCTCTGTGCCGCCAGAAAACTAGAAGAAGAAGAATGCCTATGTGCAATTATTGCTAGCATGGCCGAAGCTCCGAAACTACCAAAGAAACGAAAAGTTTTGTCTGAGGAGACAGAAAAAAAATCGGAGGTTACCCGGATAAAAGGACAGTCAAGGATCAACATTGTCCCGGCTTTCACTCGCTGGTGTGAGTTTAAAGACGAGTGATTTCAGACCAATGCTGCCTTGGTTCTGTTCCTGCTCAACTAGTAAGTGACTTTCCATGCTCAAATCAAAATGATAATGCTAATGTTAGCTATCAGAAAATTGCATGGTGGCAATAAACAGCCACCACACTACTTCCTCTGAAAAAAACTCTCCCGCCGGTCTTTATTTGCTTCAGACCTGCATCTGCCCAAATACAGTCTTGGTAGTAGCGTCATGTTTGTAGCACAATCTAAGATAATTGCTTGATGCTGTCTGCTATTTAACATCAGCATAGCCATTAGAGACCTAATATTTGTGCCAATTTTACAGCGGACATCATGTCGGTTTGACGCTATATGCGCTAGTCCTCATGGGAAATGTGGTCTTCTTCTGGCAAAAACTATCGCTTTGGTCCACTGGCGCCGCCAAAATCAAGCAAAATTGAAAGTTCTTAATTTGGTCTTAAAACAGCAGACAGCATCAAGTAACGAACTTGGATTGCACTACAAACATGATGCTACTACCAAGAATGTATCATAGCGGATGCAGCTTCAAAGCAAAGAAACACCGGTGGGAGAGTTTTTTTGAAGGAATTTTTGAGGAAGAATCATGGAAAAAAAACTTTTGAATGTCTTTGAGTTCATTTGAAAGGCTCTGTGGATTGTTGGAAGGAGTTTTAAATCCGAAGGAAAAGACTGATACTGTTGCAGATAAAGGTTGTTATTGTTCCGGACTGTCTTGCCAGTTGTGAGGAATACAGACTTATTGTGAAAGTTATTGTCCTCACCCCTTCAAGCATAACATGTGTCAATAACAAAAGTCCGTAGCTCTGCTTGCGCTAACTTTGAGGCCATGTCCACACAAACACGGATACTAAATAAACGCATACTTATCTCTGGGTTTAGGCCTCTTGTCCACCTGCAAACACATAAGTTTGTCTTTAAAAATGCAGACTTTTGCAAACGCTGGCCAAAGTATAGATTTCCAAAACTCTCCGCTTAGCGTATGCGTGTACTTGGCACAAACGGAGACTTGTGATGACGTCACTGTTGTGCGCTGTCAGTTCCAAAGCTCAACAACACTGCCTTACTGCCTTCAAATACACTATAAGAGGACTTACTGCATGTCTATACTAGGGTTGTTCGGTATACCGGTACTAATAAAGTAACTCGATACTAATCGATTGAAATCGTACTATACTGTCTTTGAGTAGTACCGGTGCCATTCTTTCATCTGAATGCCGCTGTGTGGCGGTGACTACAGAGCCGAGGCGAGGCGCATGATGTTGAGTGTGTCAAAACGCACACACAAAGTGCATACAAGCAAGAACATCTTGGAGATGAAGAATGGCAAAAAACGAAAATTCTACTGGTTAATAAAGAGGGTGGTGAAGTACAATATGGAGGTATTTGGGCTTCAAAACTAACGATAAAGGTGACGTTTTAGACAAGGAAGCGCCGCGCTTCAAGTGTTGCTTTAAAACACGGCTCACCAAATGTGGCAATTAGTATTAGCACCTTTGCGTCAAACTTAGGTCAACATCTATATAATAAGCATTCAGATCTACACAAGGAGTTATAAAGAGTGACAGGTAATAATGTAGTTGTTACACCTGTACAGCTGTTCGGCTAGTCAAGGAGCACTGGGGAAACGTTCCTTCCAGGGCAGATGTTTTCGTCGGGGGTAACACCCTTCACTGGGTCTGCTAAGCTCAGCTTTCCGGTCAGAATTTGCGGCCGCCGATGTGTGACAATCTGGTTGCTTTATTATTAGTTTTGAGGGCACAACCGGACCCGTTCATCACTCTATGCTCATCCAATCACTCACCGACATCACTCAGACGACAAGTTGACATTCTCGCAAACACACACTTTACGCTACTCACTTAAGTTAACCAGCTCCCCTGTTGTGCACATGTAGCTGCGTAACATGTAGCTGCGTAACATGTAGATACATAACATGTAGATACATAACATGTAGATGCGTAGACGTGCACACAGCTGCTTGGCTTGATGCCAAATATTAGCGAAGTTAGGACTGCCCATCTAACGTCTAGTGCAAGTGAAATGACTGAATTTGGTAACAAATTTCTACAATTTGTGTTTTGTCTTTAACAAATGTGTGTTTTACCTGCTACATGGCTTATCTGGGTACATTTGTCCATAGTTTTATTTTTAGTACTTACTAATAATTGTATTGTTCTTAAAGCACAGACCAGGAGTGGCAACTATAAATCATGAAGCATTTAGTATAATGTCAATAAAGCTTTATTATATTCTCATCTAATCCTTGATTATAACAGACTATATGTAATATGGAAAATGTTTAATTGTTCTTTGAGTGCGACAAGAACACACAATGTGTTTAATGCCCTTTCATTTATATTTTAACCTTCTAAAATTGTGCTTTAAGTGCAATAGGAAACATATGTTTATTGTATTGTACAAACCCAAAAAAGTTGGCATGTTGTATAAATGGTAAATAAAAACAATATACAGTGATTTGCAAATCCTTTTCAACCTATATTCAATGGAATAGCCTGCAAAGACAAGATACTTAACGTTCGAAATGGAAAACTTTATTTTTTCAAATATTAGCTCATTTGGAATTTGATGCCTTCAACATGTTTCAAAAAAGCTGGCACAAGTGGCAAAAAAGTCTGAGAAAGTTGAGGAATGCTCATCAAACCCCTATTTGGAACATCCCAAAGGTGAACAGGCTACCGGTAATTGGCAACAGGTGGGTGCCATGATTGGGTATAAAAGCAGCTTCCATAAAATGCTCAGCCATTTACAAACAAGGATGGAGTGAGGGTCACCACATTGTCAACAAATGTGTGAGCAAATTGTCAAACAGTTTAAGAACAACATTTCTCAACGAACTATTGCAAGGAATTTAGGGATTTCGCCATCTAAGGTCTGTAATATCATCAAAAGGTTCAGAGAATCTGGAGAAATCACTGCACGTAACATTGAATACCTGTGACCTTGGATCTCTCTGGCTGTACTGATTCAACAAGCGACATCAGTGTGTAAAGGATATCACCACATGGGCTCAGGAACACTTCAGAAAACCACTGTCAGTAACTACAGTTGGTCGCTACATCTGTAAGTGCAAGTTAAAACTACTATGCAAAGCCAAAGCCATTTATCAACAACACCCAGAACGCCGCTGGCTTCGCTAGGCCCAGCTCATCTAAGATGGACTGATGCAAAGTGGAAACTGTGGACGTCGTGTATCAAAGAGGAAAAGGACCATCCGGATTGTTCTAGGCGCAAAGTTCAAAAGCCAGCATCTGTGATGGTATGGGGGTGTATTAGTGCCCAAGGCATGGCTAACTTACACATCTGTGAAGGCACCATTAATGCTGAAAGGTACATACAGGTTTTGGAGCAACATATGTTGCCATCCAAGCAACGTTATCATGGACGCCCCTGCTTATTTCAGCGAGACAATGCCAAGCCACGTGTTACAACAGCGTGGCTTCATGGTAAAAGAGTGCGAGTACTAGACTGGCCTGCCTGTAGTCCAGACCTGTCTCCCATTGAAAATGTGTGGCGCATTATGAAGCCTAAAATACCACAACGGAGACCCCGGACGGTTGAACAACTTAAGCTGTACATCAAGCAACAATGGGAAAGAATTACACCTGAAAAGCTTCAAAAAATTGGTCTCCGCATTTCCCAAACGTTTACTGAGTGTTGTTAAAAGGAAAGGCCATGTAACACAGTGGTAAAAATGCCCCTGTGCCAACTTTTTTGCAATGTGTTGCTGCCATTAAATTCTAAGTTAATGATTATTTGCAAAGAAAAAATAAGTTTCTCAGATGGAACATTAAATATCTTGTCTTAGCAGTCTATTCAATTGAATATAGGTTGAAAAGGATTTGCAAATCATTGTATTCTGTTTTTATTTACCATTTACACAACGTGCCAACTTCACTGGTTTTGGGTTTTGTAAGATTTCTGTTCAAATAAAGCCAACATTTACACTTTTTCATAGTTCCCCTTATTTGGAAAAGTATCAAAGTATCGATAGACATTTTGGCACCGGTACCAAATTGTTGGTATCAGGTCAACCCTAGTTTAAACGTAAACATGTTGCTATTGCTATTGCTATAACATTAATAAAAAAGACGCATCAAATTGGGCTTTGCGACACCGCCAGCGCTAATGACATTCAGCCGTTTTGGATACGATCGCTGTCGAACCTCCACCTGATGGTACAACTTTGACAAGCATAACTTTTTGCACTGTGTCATAAGAAAGGTGCACCATTATCTTATGTTGTTAGTCCTTATTTAACGACAAATCATGAAGTTAACTTGCGTGTATTGCTTCCGTTTTTGTAGATGGACCGTGCACACGTGTAAAAAGCCACCAAGCAACTAAAAAAAACATAATGTAGCGTCCTCCTTGTAGCGTGTACAGATGTTGAAGACAATATACACTTCATTACACATGTAATATATCACTATATCAATGATTAAATGCTTTATAATTCCACGAGAGTTTTGCAGCGGCACACGCACGTCCGTGCGCTTTATTTAGGCCCTCAAACATGCATAAGGGTTTCCTTGGCTCGTTAGTGCGTGCTGATTTTAGAAATAATGTACACTTAACTGCACATGTAATACATCAGCATGTTGCTAAACACGTTATAATTCTATGAGTGTCCGGTTTCAGCAGCACAGGCGTGCATTCGCTCTTTAATAATGTTCCCAGGGCTCTGTGTACCGGCAGGCTGGTTTTAAAGATAATGTGCATGTCATTGTATGTCTAGTATATCAAAATAAACACAATAGGAGGTGTAATGCCACCAAGTCAGCTGTTGCTGCTTTTTTCAGGCTTCTGATTGGACAAAATGTGCATGACAGCAGGTGTATGTGTTTGTGTGTGTATAGACAGTTTTGAAACTACACTTGTGTAGATGGAGATCCTTTTAACCCCAAATATGCGTTTTTGAAACTCTCCGTGTTCGTGTGGATATGGCCGAATTAGATTATCATTCACCTCACAAACACACAGAAAGTAATGCTTGTGGTTTCTTCTTTCAGGCAAAGGCAAAAAGCGAGGTGACAATCTGAAACTGGAGAATGAGCCGCAGGAGGTAATGCATATCACATGACTGCCTCGTGTTCAGAGAGAGCCCGGTCATAAGACGAGGCGGAGCAGGCTTTTGGGAATGCACAATAATCATCTGTGTTAACACCGTGTCATCTCTTGCAGTCGGACGAGGTGGCCCTTGATGCGGAGTTCCTGGACGTGTACAAGAACTGCAACGGAGTGGTCATGATGTTTGACATTACCAAGCAGTGGTATGAGACGTGATCTGCAATAATGCTGCAGTATCCAATCCACTTGATTTATTTAGCACTATCAATAACACAACTGTGCTGATAATAAAAAACAACACAAAGTAATTCAATTAATAGCATTGCAAATAGATACATCAAATAAATAGTGTATATATATGTACGGTATGTATGTATGTGTGTATATATATTTATATATATATGTACAGTATGTATGTATATATATGTGTATATACACTTGTTAAATACACTTGTTTTTAATGAATACTTAGGTTTAATGTTGGTCATTATGGTGCTACTTTGGGAGCAAAGTGTTTTCTGAGGTGGTACTTGGTGAAAAACGTTTGAGAAGCCCAATTTTAAGTTGTCTTAAAACCTAATTTTATTTTCTGGCTCTTAATTCGACATGAATTGTGTGGTCTTCTGTGTTATTTAATTGTTGTATTATTTAATTTGTTTTTACTTATGTTGTTGTTCAACCTCAAAGAGCCTCATAAATGATAGTCAATGATGATACACAATGTGTTTATATATGGAGATAAGTCTTCACATACAGCCAGGAACAAATCAATTACGGGCAAGATAGTCCCTGTCACCAGTTTCTTTCTGACTTTAAGAGAGCAGCAGTTTTTATTTCTAAAAAAGAATCCAAGCTTCACCCAAAGCTTAGAGACCAAGTTGTTCATGTGGGCTTTAAATAAAAGCTCCTGGTCGAGAGTAAAAGCCAAGTACTTGGAATTTAAGACCTGCTCTATAGGTTTCCTTTTGATGTTAGAATATTTGGAATGAGAGAAAACCAAGAGCTTGCTTTTATCTGTATTTAAAACCAATTTAAGATCAAATAAGCGAGCCTGTAAAGCAACTTGTAAAAAGTCAAGAGCCTGAGTGATGGAGGTTCTTGTTTCTGGTTACATCACACAAATAAAACCAAGTCAGGTTTGTAGATATGACACTCATGTTCTCTGTGGACCAAAGACCAAACCATGGAGGTTTCATTCCAACTCCTTCTGTTCCGTCTTTGTACTAATAGGTCTTGGGCTCCATAGACTGAACAAACTCAGTTCACCCCCCCCCCCCCCCCCTTTTTTTTTTGCAGGACATTTAACTACATCGTAAGAGAACTTCCCAAAGTACCTACTCACATACCAGTGTGTGTGTTGGGGAACCACAGAGACATGGGAGAGCACCGAGTCATCCTGCCTGACGATATCAGAGACCTGATCGCCGGACTGAACAGGTGAGTCACTTTCCCATTCTTGCTTGTTGTACAGCTTAAGTTGTTAAACAGTCCGGGGTCTCTGTTGTCGTATTTTACGCTTCGTAATGCGCCACACATTTTCAATGGGAGACAGGTCTGGACTACAGGCAGGCCAGTCGAGTATGTGCACTCTTTTACTACGAAGCCATGCTGTTGTAATACAGGCAGAATGTGGCTTGGCATTGTCCTGCTGAAATAAGCAGGGGCGTCCATGATAATGTTGCTTGGATGGCAACATATGGTGCTCCAAAACCTGTATGTACCTTTCAGCATTAATGGTGCCTTCACAGATGTGTAAGTTACCCATGTCTTGGGCACTAATACACCCCCATACCATCACAGATGCTGGCTTTTCAACTTTGCGCCTAGGACAGTCCGGATGGTTCTTTTCCTCTTTGTTCCGGAGGACACGACGTCCACAGTTTCCAAAAAAAATTTGAATTGTGGACTCGTCAGACCACAGAACACTTTTCCACTTTCCATCAGTCCATCTTAGATGAGCTCAGGCCCAGTGAAGCCAGCGGCGTTTCTGGGTTTTGTTGATAAATCGCTTTGGCTTTGCATAGTAGAGTTTTAACTTGCACTTACAGATGTAGCGACAAACTGTAGTTACTGACAGTGGTTTTCTGAAGTGTTCCTGAGCCCATGTGGTGATATCCTTTACACACTGATGTCGCTTTTTAATGCAGTACCGCCTGAGGGATCGAAGGTCGTGCAGTGATTTTTCCATATTCTCTGAACCCTTTGATGATATTACGGACCGTAGATGGTGAAATCCCTAAATTCCTTGCAATAGCTCGTTGAGAAATGTTGTTCTTAAACTGTTTGACAATTTGCTCACGCATTTGTCTGTGAATGACTGAGCATTTCATGGAAGCAGCTTTTATACCCAATCATGGCCCCCACCTGCTCCCAATTAGCCTGTTCACCTATGGGATGTTCCAAATAAGTGTTTGATGAGCATTCCTCAACTTTCTCAGTCTTTTTTTGCCACTCATGCCAGCTTTTTTGTAACATGTTGCAGGCATCAAATTCCAAATAATATTTGCAAAAAATAACAAAGTTTACCAGTTTCAACGTTAAGTATCTTGTCTTTGCAGTCTATTCAATTGAATATAAGTTTAAAAGTATTTGCAAATCATTGTATTCTATTTCTATTTACCATTTACACAATGTACCAATTTCACTGGTTTTGGGTTTTGTACATTTATTCATCGAATACTCCGAGATAAGTCTAAAAAAATTGTGTTTTCCAGGCCAGTGGGCTCATCGTACATCCACTATGCTGAGTCTTCCATGAGGAACGGCTTTGGCCTGAAATATCTGCACAGGTTCTTCAACATCCCCTTCCTGCAACTCCAGGTTATCTTTTGCTCCTCTTTTGCTTCTTAGTGAAACGTTCAACTGCAAGACGCGTTAAGAGAAATGTAATGATTATTTTTTAGGGGTGTACAATAAACATCGGGCCAGTATAAGGATTTGTGACGTCATCGAGATAAATACAACACAAAAGAAAGAAACGCTGAAGAATTACTTAAAAAAAATCTACATTATTTATTTAGTTTTTTTAAATAAAAAAATAACACAAATAAATATAAAACATGTATATAATTTGGTGTTGAATGCTCTAATGAGTGAAGATGACCCCTACTATGCTGTAGTTGAGTTAGGATGAGCAAACCAAGTGCTCCTTTTCTCCCACCTTGTCATGCTGTACAAGTCAACTTCATTTTAAACAAACATGGCGTCCACCGCGTGGGACTTCTTCACTGTTTCAGATGAGTACTTTGAGCTTGCGTTCTGCAGACAATGGAAAAAAGAAGTCAGCCCAAAGAAAGGCGGTGTGCCCAAACTACACTTAAATCCCCATTTGAAGTATAACTGATATAAGTTATCGTATCGGTTTTGAGAAGCAGGAACTTATCTGCATCGTATTGGCTTGGAAAAAAATATATTGTGCATCCCTAATTTTTTTTTCAGTTGCTAAACATTTTTTTCCCAAAACATGTTGCCAATTTTATTTTAGCCTAGAGTGTTTTAGACGGAAGTGTCAAACATTTTTCCACCGATCACCACAGACAGACAAATTTAAGGATGCAAAGGCCACTTAAAAAATGTTCATGTTATATTATATTATTTATTGTATTATTTCATGTTTTCTGTATGTTTGTCTTTTTATTTTCTATTAGTATTATGATGGTAATATTTATGGTAAATTATCCTGTTCTCTGTTTTCATGTGATTATATTTTTAGAAACATGCTAAAGCAGGGGTGTCACACTGAAAAATGAAAGCATGCGGGGGCCATTTTGTAATTTTTTCATTTCATTATATATATATATATATATATATATATATATATATATATATATATATATATATATATATATATATATATATATATATATATATACATACATACATACATACATACATACACACATACACACACACATATACTGTATATATACACACACATTTCCTGTGTATATATGTTGGGGCGGTATAGCTCGGTTGGTAGAGCGGCCGTGCCAGCAACTTGAGGGTTGCAGGTGCGATCCCCGCTTCCGCCATCCTAGTCACTGCCGTTGTGTCCTTGGGCAAGACACTTTACCCACCTGCTCCCAGTGCCACCCACACTGGTTTAAATGTAACTTAGATATTGGGTTTCACAATGTAAAGCGCTTTGAGTCACTTGAGAAAAAGCGCTATATAAATGTAATTCACTTCACTTCACTTCATTATTATTATTTGAGCAATGACAATTAAAAAAAAATCAGACTCAAGGTCCCGAGGATCCAAAAGGTCCCACTCATAACTATTAAAAATAAGTCAAATATCAATATATATATTATTTTTACTTTCAATGTTTAACTCTCGAGATCAACTTCAGATCTACTCGTCAATTATACGTTTTGTTTTTTGAGCAACGACAGTTTTTTAGTAATAAAAAATCCCCAACATGGCAGATTTGTGTTTATCTTGTCAATGTTGCACATATTTGCTTTTTTATTCCTTTTTTTGTGTGTTTGTAATTTATTTTTAAGTACTTAAAGTACAACTACAAGTACAAGTTTAGATGTACTTTGTTGTCAAAATTGGATCTCGAAATGATCATTCACGCGTTCATTTCGTCTCGCATTGACTATTGCAATTCTGTTTTCACTCTCTTCAAAAAGTCAACGCTAAAGAGACTTCAGACTGTACAAAATGCGGCTGCCAGACCCAGAACAGTCCATATCACCCCCATTTTATCCAGTCTTCTTTGGCTTCCTGTTAAATTCCACATTAAGTTTAAGATTTTAGTCCTGACATTCCGTGCATTGCATGGTGGGGCCCCTCAGTCCATCACTGACTTGCTATGCCCCTACTCTTCAGGGCGCAGCCTCTGGGTCTTCAGGCCAGGGTCTTCTAAAAATCCCCAAAACTCGTTTTAAAACCCGTGGAGACCTGGCATTCCAGGCTATAGCTCTCAGACTCTGGAACAATTTGCACCAGTACCTTCGTAATCTTGACTGTGTTGAAACTTTTAAGAAACATTTGAAAACTTCTCTTTTTAGTAAAGCTTTTAGTTAATGCACCTTTTAACTATCATTTTTAATCCACATTGTATCCTTTTTATGATGTTGTCCCTGTTGTTTTAAATTGAATTGTTGTTTTACTTCACCTATGTTTTGTACAAAGCTTTGTGATTTTATCTGTGAAAAGCGCTTTATAAATAAAATGTACTTACTTACTTACTTACTTACTTACTTGTGCAAATACAATAAAGACCATACCATACCAAAACGTGCCGCGGGCCACACTTTGGACACCTGTGCTAAAACAAAATTCCAGCGTGTGTCATGATATGCTGGGATGTTAAATAATTGTATGATATTTAAGGTTTTACCCTTGATGCAGTATGACAATGTCAGCCATGCTCCTTGTCACCTTGATCTGCAGAGAGAAACCCTCCTGAGGCAGCTGGAGACCAACCAGTTGGACATCGACGCCACCCTGGAAGAGCTGACTGTGCAGCAGGAGACCGAAGATCAAAACTATGAGATGTAGTTAATCAGCTTTCATTTGTGTTGTTACTGGAACTATTTTGACCACTTGTCTTCCGATTTCTACAGCTTCCTGGAGCACCTGGAGTGCCGCAGTAAAGGCTACGGCTCGCCGGGTCCTGCCAACGGTCAAAGTCCCTCCTCGGGCTCCCAGTCCCCCATCGTCCCTCCCAGCGGGGCGTCCACAGGAAGCTCCAGTCCGAGCACACCTCAGCCCCCGGCGCCCTCACAGCCGCCACCGCAGTCGCCTTCCGTGTCCGCCCCCTCGGCTTCGGCTCTGGCCGCCGCCATCGGTCGCGCGGCCTCGCCGTCAGCTGATGTGAAGTCAGCAGCTCAGTCACCGGAGCACATTCAGTCCGCCGCCGCACCAGCGGCAGCCCCCCAGAAACGTGGCTTCATGTCCCGCTGGTTTGGCTCGTCTCCTGCCGCCGAGGCTTCTGTTAGTGCATCGGGTATGATAGAGAAAGGCATTCACACTCCATTATTCTGCACCAACATTCATCTATTTTTATTCTTCCATGGTGTTTTTTGTCCGCCTCGAACTCCCAAACATTTCATCCAATTGATCCTGTTCAAGCGTCAAAACATTCGGCACTTTCAGGACATGCGATCTCATTCAACAAACGTTCCCCAATATTACCGGTTTTACAGTAAATCATAATTTTAAGGTTTGGCCCTTTTTCTTGCGACAACTCCTACATTTTTCATCTAATCTCAACCATTCCACATTTAAAACATTTGTTTTGAGTAGGACAATATTTTTTCTAACCCCAAAAGGTCACAGTTTTTACAGTATTCATGATTTTCCAAAATATCCAATCTAATCCCCTTTATTTACAGTCGTGGTCAAAAGTTTACATACACTTTTAAATAACATAATGTCATGGCTGTCTTGAGTTTCCAATAATTTCTACAACTCTTATTTTTTGTGATAGAGTGATTGGAGCACATACTTGTTGGTCCCAAAAAACACTTATGAAGATTGGTTCTTTTATGAATTTATTGTGGGTCTACTGAAAATGTGACCAAATCTGCTGGGTCAAAAGTATACATACAGCAATGTTAATATTTGTTTAAATGACCCTTGGCAAGTTTCACTGCAATACGGAACTTTTGGTAGCCATCCACAAGCTTCTGGCATGCTTCTGTTTGAAATTTGACCACTCCTCTTGACAAAATTGGTGCAGTTCAGCTAAATGTGTTGGTTTTCTGACATGGACTTTTTTCTTCACCATTGTCCACACGTTTAAAATCAGGACTTTGGGAAGGCCATTCTAAAACCTTAATTCTAGCCTGATTTAGCCATTCTTTTCCTTATTTGATGTGTGTTTTCCCAAAGTCCTGACTTAAACCCCATTGAGAACATGTTGACAATGCTGAAGAAACAAGTCTATGTCAGAAAAACAACAAATTTAGCTGAACTGCACCAATTTTGTCAAGAGGAGTGGTAAAAAAATCAACCAGAAGCTTGCCAGAAGCTTGTGGATGGCTACCAAAAGCGCCTTATTGCAGTGAAACTTGCCAAGGCACATGTAACCAAATATTAACATTGCTGTATGTATACTTATGACCCAGCAGATTAGGTCACATTTTCAGTAGACTCATAATAAATTCAAAAAAGAACCAAACTTCATGAATGTTTTTTGTGACAAACAAGTGTGTGCTCCAATCACTCTATCCCAAAAAAATAAGAGTTGTAGGAATGATTGAAAACTCAAGACAGCCATGACATTATGTTCTTTACAAGTGTATGTAAACTTTTGACCACGACTGTATATAGCACTATTACAACAAAACTGGCTCCAGAGTGCTGCGCATAAAAAAAGAAACAATAAAAGTCATCAAATTACAAGTATTTCAAATGAAACAAATAAACAATAAACAAACAAATAATAATAATAATATAATTAAATAATAAAAGACATCAATGAAATAGAATAAAACAATAAAAACAAATATAATAGAATAAAACAATAATAGACACAGAGAACCACAAGATTCACGCCGATTTTAAAAGCCAGAGAATAAAAGTGGGTTTTTAAGACGAGACTTAAAACATTCAACAGTGGGGGCCATTCTGACATGAGGGGGCAGAACATTCCAAAGTTTAGGGCCGAAGGTCCTGTCTCCCCTAGTTTTAAGCCTGGTTTTAGGCCCCAGAAGTTGGAACCGGCCCTCGGACCTCAACGTGCGAGTTGGAGCATACATTTGGATGAGGTCTGTGATGTACTTTGGGGCCGGTCCATTAAAAGCTTTAAAAACAAACGGTAACATTTTAAAATCAATTCTAAAATGAACAGTAAGCCACTGCGGAAAAGCGAGAATCGGGGCGCTGTGCTCTATTTTTTTGGTTCCTGTTAAAAGTCGTGCCGCAGAGTTCTGGACTGTGTAAGCGTGACAGTTACTAATTATATTGGACAATATAATTGGGACTCATCCCACCATTTTCACTTACGGTTGCCATTTTTTTCCGCCTAAAAATAACCTTGACTGCAAGTAGATATTCCACGCTATCAAAAAATATATTTGCTGTAGTAAACAAAGAAGCATTTATTTAGTCTGAAATTAGCAAAAAAGCAATACTTTCGCTGAATCGCTCCCTTTAACGTTCAAAGTTGGACACCATTCGGACAGCGAGGCAGTTTGGCTGAGAGGATAACACACATGCCTTTCATTCGAACCCCGGAAAGGACCGAAACAAACAGTCTTTATTTAGTAAATGTTTACATCTATGAGTCAAATAAATACATTTTATTGTAAAGAAAAAACATATACCGTATTTTTCGGAGTATAAGTCGCTCCAGAGTATAAGTCGCACCGGCCGAAAATGCATAATAAAGAAGGAAAAAAACATATATAAGTCGCACTGGAGTATAAGTCGCATTTTTGGGGGAAATGTATTTGATAAAACCCAACACCAAGAATAGACATCTGAAAGGCAATTTAAAATAAAAAAAAGAATAGTGAACAACAGGCTGAATAAGTGTACGTTATATGAGGCATAAATAACCAACTGAGAACGTGCCTGGTATGTTAACGTAACATATTATGGTAAGAGTCATTCAAATAACTATAACATATAGAACATGTTATACGTTTACCAAACAATCTGTCACTCCTAATCGCTAAATCCCATGAAATCTTATACGTCTAGTCTCTTACGTGAAAGAGCTAAATAATATTATTTGATATTTTACGGTAATGTGTTAATAATTTCACACATAAGTCGCTCCTGAGTATAAGTCGCACCACCTGCCAAACTATGAAAGAAACTGCGACTTATAGTCTGAAAAATGCAGTACTCGAAATGAGGTAGTCCTGTCGCGCACACATCTTTTTTAACCAAAGCGGTTTTGAAAGCCTGGCTGTTTAGTATAGTGGTTGAAGCTATGGACTGACCCACAAGGGTTAATTTAGTAAGTTCATTCTGGGATGCAAACTTCCTTGGCTAATTTCGCAGCCAGTCTCATAGTTAAATTCCCACTATTATAACGGTGGCAGAGGGGTTAGTGCGTCTGCCTCACAATACGAAGGTCCTGAGTAGTCGTGAGTTCAATCCCGGCCTCTGGATCTTTCTGTGTGGAGTTTGCATGTTCTCCCCGTGACTGCGTGGGTTCCCTCCGGGTACTCCGGCTTCCTCCCACCTCCAAAGACATGCACCTGGGGATATATTGATTGGCAACACTAAATTGGCCCTAGTGTGTGAATGTGAGTGTGAATGTTGTCTGTCTATCTGTGTTGGCCCTGCCATGAGGTGGTGACTTGTCCAGGGTGTACCCCGCCTTCCGCCCGATTGTAGCTGAGATAGGCTCCAGCACCCCCCGTGACCCCGAAGGGAATAAGCGGTAGAAAATGGATGGATAACATACTTTTTTCATTTCTAAATTGATAGAACGTTGCAGTACACTTTCCTATCCTCAACATTCAAATGTTTGCTACAATCAGAGTATTTCTACATTCAAACCATTTCACAGTTAAACCATTTCCACCTTTCCTTGGACATTCATTTTAAACGAGCTTTCTTCAATATTCAAACCATTCCTACTGGACATTCAAACATATTATTACAATACTCTACATTCCTTCTGCATTTCAGTCCACCTCCTGTATTGGGCATCCACACACCAGTGTATTTTCTAGTTACTGTATATTGTGTATTCCTATTCAAGGTAGATGAAGGAATTGTCACCTCTACTTGGGTGAACAGTGAAGTAATACAGTTTTTAATATGACATTTAATATCCTGTTATGAGAGTCTTAATGATGGGGTTAAGCGAGGAGAGAACAGTCACAAGGTTCCAGCCTGAGCTTGAAATAATCCCAGGACTGGTTGGTATTAGGATGTCATGTGAAGTTGCCGTTCTGTGTAGCAGCAAAGTTACTGTGGGGCGTTTGAATACTTTGTACTGCTTCCATGTTTTCCTCAGAGGACCCGCCTGCTCCAGTGTGTCCTGCTGTCGTGCAAAGTGTGGACGACTTTGTGCCAGAAGAGAGACTGGACAAGAATTTCCTAGAGGACAGTTTGCCCTCAAAGACCAAGACGCCTCAACCAGTCTCAGCCTTGGACAGCGACAGGTGAGTAGTATGGATGTAACGCTATCAAAATCTCATGGTACGATATTATCATTCACGGTATTAAAGGGGAACTGCACTTTTTTGGGGAATTTTGCCTGTCGTTCACAACTATTATGAGAGAACATAATGTCATGGCTGTCTTGAGTTTCCAATCATTTCTACAACTTTTATTTTTTTGTGATAGAGTGATTGGAGCACGTACTTGTTGGTCACAAAAAACATTCATGAAGTTTGGTTTTTTTATGAATTTATTATGGGTCTACTGAAAAAGTGACCAAATCTGCTGGGTCAAAAGTATATATACAGCAATGTTAATCTTTGGTTACATGATTGGCAACACTAAATGGGCCTTAGTGTGTGAATGTGAGTGTGAATGTTGTCTGTCTATCTGTGTTGGCCCTGCGATGAGGCGGCGACTTGTCCAGGGTGTACCCCGCCTTCCGCCCGATTGTAGTTGAGATAGGCTCCAGCACCCCCAGCGACCCCAAAAGGGATAAGCGGTAGAAAATGGATGGATGTACACTACCGTTCAAAAGTTTGGGGTCACATTGGAATGTCCTTATTTTTGAAGGAAAAGCACTGTACTTTTCAATGAAGATAACTTTAAACTAGTCTTAACTTTAAAGAAATACACTCTATACATTGCTAATGTGGCAAATGACTATTCTAGCTGCAAATGTCTGGTTTTTGGTGCAATATCTACATAGGTGTATAGAGGCCCATTTCCAGAAACTATCACTCCAGTGTTCTAATGGTACAATGTGTTTGCTCATTGGCTCAGAAGGCTAATTGATGATTAGAAAACCCTTGTGCAATCATGTTCACACATCTGAAAACAGTTTAGCTCGTTACAGAAGCTACAAAACTGACCTTCCTTTGAGCAGAATGAGTTTTTGGAGCATCACATTTGTGGGGTCAATTAAACGCTCAAAATGGCCAGAAAAAGAGAACTTTCATCTGAAACTCGACAGTCTATTCTTGTTCTTAGAAATGAAGGCTATTCCACAAAATTGTTTGGGTGACCCAAACTTTTGAACGGTAGTGTATGTCCCTTGGCAAGTTTCACTGCAATAAGGTGCTTTTGGTAGCCATCCACATGCTTCTGGCAAGCTTCTGGTTGAATTTTTGACCACTTCTCTTGACAAAATTGGTGCAATTCAGCTAAATTTGTTGGTTTTCTGACATGGACTTGTTTCTTTTTTCATTGTCCACACGTTTAAGTCAGGACTTTGGGAAGGCCATTCTAAAACCTTAATTCTATCCTGATTTAGCCATTCCTTTACCAATTTTGACGTGTGTTTGGTGTCATTGTCCTGTCTGAACACCTAACTGTGCCCAAGACCCAACCTCCGGGCTGATGATTTTAGGTTGTCCTGAAGAATTTGGAGGTAATCCTCCTTTTTCATTGTCCCGTTTACTCCCTGTAAAGCACCAGTTCCATTGGCAGCAAAACAGGCCCAGAGCATAATACTACCACCACCATGCTTGACGGTAGGAATTGGTGTTCCTGGGATTAAAGGCCTCGCCTTTTCTCCTCCAAACATATTGCTGGGTATTGTGGCTATACAGCTCCATTTTTGTTTCATCTGACATCATTTGGACAAAGATAAGACCTTCTGGAGGAAGCTGGAAGAAGGGGCTACCAAAAGCGCCTTATTGCAGTGAAACTTGCCAAGGGACATGTAACCAAATATTAACATTGCTGTATGTATACTTTTGACCCAGCAGATTTGGTAACATTTTCAGTAGACACATAATAAATTCATAAAAGAACCAAACTTCATGAATGTTTTTTGTGACAAACAAGTATGTGCTCCAATCACTCTATCACAAAATAATGAGAGTTGTAGAAATTATTGGAAACTCAAGACAGCCATGACATTATGTTCTTTACAAGTGTATGTAAACTTTTGACCATGACTGTATATATAATGTAGTAACAGACACCTTCATAACTATATGTAGTATGTACAATACACACACTGCAAGTATATACTGTATATATAATGTAGTAACAGACACCAACACAAGGTAAAGATAGCAGATTTGTATGACAAATCTTCTTGTGTTCCTGTAATTTTTTGTAGTGACGGTGAAGGCAGAGGGAACCCCATGGTGTCTGCTTTCCAGGATGAGCTTGATCCTGACGACACAGAATCCAGTCTTCCACAAGCTACAACGTTGCCACATAGCAAAGACATCTCTCTGTCCAGTGAGGATGAGGAGAAGGAGCGAGCACCAGCAGCAACAACTGTGAAAAAGGACCAGGAATTTGACAGTGAATCTGAACTCAAAGCGTAGGTTTTGACACCAGAAAGTGTTAAACGTGTTTAAAAATGTATGTTGTAATGTTGCAGGTTGCCCTGAAGAATTGAAGGTTTGTTTGTCATTTACAGACAAATCTGAATTTAAAGGGGAACTGCACTTTTTTTGGAATTATGCCTATTGTTCACAATCATGAGTTTTTTTGCATTTTAACATGCAAAAATCGTCTTGTTCTTGGTGGCTAGCAATTCAGCTAATTCAGCCATGACATTATGTTCTTTACAAGTGTATGTAAACTTTTGACCAAGATTGTAAATACTATTTGTGTGTTAAATGTTCTTGGTACTTGTGAATAAGTGAGAACAAATGCAAACTATATGTAATATTTGAATTATTTACGGTTTCACTTATGTCACTGCTGCAGCCAAATCAGACAACCAAAAGGATCTAAAGCTTCAGAGCCCAGAAAGCCGACTTCAGCGCCCATCTTCCTCACTCTAACTCCAACATCAGAGCAGCAGGGCAAGAAGATGGGAATCTCACCCATGGCTGAGGACTCTGACACGGACCCCGAGGTTCCAGTGGCCCAACAGATGCTGTCTTTTGTAATGGATGATCCTGATTTTGAGTCGGAAGCATTCAACACACCCAAAGTCGAAAAGGTAAAGAGACATTTCATAGCCTGTAGAACAGAGCTTAATGGACCCTGCTGTGATCTTCAGACTACATTCCCAGTCGGAGATGGACTTCTATCTGACCTCTCAGATGATGACATGCAGCCGGTGAAGGTGCCAGAACCTGCAAAGCCCGCAGTGATCTCCTTCAAACACAAAGATGATACGGACCTTTTTGGCCTCGGCATTCAAGAAGAGCCCTCAGCGACCAAAGAGAGCAGCGATGAGCAAGAAGGCAAGACATTTTTCTCTGTGTTGTAACTATAGCTATGAAATAGTCTTGTGGTGTGTTTTCATTCTGTCCTGTTACATCTAATGTAGGGCTGTTTGTTAGGAACCGTAGGTGTGGTTTTGCTACAGTAAGGGAATTAGATGCTTATGCCACAGACACTAGTCGTGTGTTGCACTATCAACAACTCATTAAAACACACTCAAGACTACAGTTAAAATATAATTATCAAAAACAAAACAAACCAGGCACTACATGCAGAGCTGCAGAAAACGGCAAGAAACGATAACAACAACCACCACAACAATACCCACCACAACCATCAACACGACAATGCCCACCACAACAACAGCAACAACCACCACCACAACAATACCCACCACAACCACCATCACAACAGAAACAACCACCACAATACACACCACAACCACCAACACAACAATACCCACCATTACCACCACAATAACAGCAACAACCACCACCACAACAATACCCACCATAACCATCAACACGACAATACCCACCACAACCACCATCACAACAATACCCACCATTACCACCACAATAACAGCAACAACCACCACCACTACAATACCCACCACAACCACCAACACAACAATACCCACCATTACCACAACAATGACAGCAAAAGCCACCACAACCACCAACACAACAATACCCACCAGAACCACCAACACGACAATACCCACCACAAGCATCAACATGACAATACCCACCACAACCATCAACACAACAATACCCACCATCACCACCACAACAATACCTACTACAGCCACCAACACAACAATACCCACCACAACCATCAACACGACAATGCCCACCACAACAACAGCAACAACCACCACCACAACAATACCCACCACAACCACCATCACAACAGCAACAACCACCACAATACACACCACAACCACCAACACAACAATAACCACCATTACCACCACAATAACAGCAACAACCACCACCACAACAATACCCACCATAACCATCAACACGACAATACCCACCACAACCACCATCACAACAATACCCACCATTACCACCACAATAACAGCAACAACCACCACCACTACAATACCCACCACAACCACCAACACAACAATACCCACCATTACCACAACAATGACAGCAAAAGCCACCACAACCACCAACACAACAATACCCACCAGAACCACCAACACGACAATACCCACCACAAGCATCAACATGACAATACCCACCACAACCACCATCACAACAATACCCACCATTACCACCACAACAGTAACAACCACCACAATACCCACCACAACCATCAACACAACAATACCCACCATCACCACCACAACAATACCTACTACAACCACCAACACAACAATACCCACCACAACCATCAACACGACAATACCCACCACAACAACAGCAACAACCACCACCACAACAATACCCACCATTACCACCACAACACCAGCAACAACCACCACCACAACAATACCCACCACAACCACCATCACAACAGCAACAATCACCACAATACACACCACAACCACCAACACAACAATACCCACCATTACCACCACAATAACAGCAACAACCACCACCACAACAATACCCACCATAACCATCAACACGACAATACCCACCACAACCACCATCACAATAATACCCACCATTACCACCACAATAACAGCAACAACCACCACCACTACAATACCCACCACAACCACCAACACAACAATACCCACCATTACCACAACAATGACAGCAAAAGCCACCACGACCACCAACACAACAATACCCACCAGAACCACCAACCCGACAATACCCACCACAAGCATCAACATGACATTACCCACCACAACCACCATCACAACAATACCCACCATTACCACCTCAACAGTAACAACCACCACAATACCCACCACAACCATCAACACAACAATACCCACCACAACCATCAACACGACAATACCCACCACAACAACAGCAACAACAACCACCACCACAACAATACCCACCATTACCACCACAACAACAGCAACAACCACCACCACCACCACAATACCCACCACAACCACCAACACAACAATACCCACCATTACCACAACAATAACAGCAAAAGCCACCACGACCACCAACACAACAATACCCACCAGAACCACCAACACGACAATACCCACCACAAGCATCAACATGACAATACCCACCACAACCACCATCACAACAATACCCACCATTACCACCACAACAGTAACAACCACCACAATACCCACCACAACCATCAACACAACAATACCCACCATCACCACCACAACAATACCTACTACAACCACCAACACAACAATACCCACCACAACCATCAACACGACAATACCCACCACAACAACAGCAACAACAACCACCACCACAACAATACCCACCATTACCACCACAACAACAGCAACAACAACCACCACCACCACCACCACAATACCCACCACAACCATCAACACAACAATACCCACTATTGCCACCACAACAACCGCAACCACCACCACCACAACAATACCCACCACAACCACCATCACAACAATACCCACCATTACCACCACAACAGCCACAACCACCACCACAACAATACCCACCATTACCACCACAACAGCAACAACCACCACCATCACAACAATACCTACCACAACCACCAACACTACAATACCCATCATTACCACCACAACAACAATATCCACCACCACGTAAATACTCAACACCACAACAATACCCACCACCACAGAAATACCCACAACCACAACAATACCTTACTAACTACTACTGCTGTTCCTACTACTAACTACTGTTATTACTAACTAGTACTAACTCCTACCATTACTATTAACTACTGTTATCACTAATTAATACTACAAACTACTGTTATTACTAACTACTACTAGTAATAACTCATACCATTACTACTGTTATTACTAATTACTACGACAAACTACTGTTATTACTAACTACTACTAGTACTAACTTCTACAATTACCACTAACTACTGTTATTACTAATTACTACTACAAACTACTATTATTACTAACTACTACTAGTACTAACTCCAACCATTACTATAAACTGCTGTTATTACTAATTACTACTGCAAACTACTCTTATTACTAACTACTGTTATTACTAAAACCTAACATTACTACTAACTACTGGTATCACTAAGTACTATTACTAACAACTACTGCTAGTACAGTACTGGTGCTTTGCAGTGGTTATTTGTGATGTGATGGAAGAATCCAGACTGATGTGTGTTTGTTTCCAGATAAAGAAAGCAAGCATGTGTCCAAAGACAAGAAGAAGAAGAAGAAAAAGAGCAAAGAGGTAAACTTGTCATGACTCGTCTCCAGTGGAACTGTCTTTCAGTCACCAAGTCCTGGTCCACCATGTTTTTCTTTGTACTAAAAAGGGCCCATTAAATGCAGAAGCAGCTTTTCTTACCTCTTGGTGCATGTTCTTGTGTATTTGGGATCTGCATAAATCCTGAAGATGGGAAATCACAGCATGGAGATAAGACAATCTTGCCTTCCGTCATACTTCCTCCAGATGTTTGAAACCTGTGCCATTTGTCACCTTTTTGCCATAGGTGAAGTCATATATGGCATGAATTTACCCAAAGTGCTTTGCGCGAGTCTGCCATTGTAGTCAATAAGCTCCTTTTTCTCTATCCTCTTGTTGTGGGGCAGACTGGCTCGTACATGCACATGCATGCTCCACTGTGGCCATTTCTAATACAAAGTAGCGTACAGTTCAAACTTTTATCTGTTAGTAGACTCGCTATGGAAGATACAAACATGGCTGACGGGCAGATGACACGGTGGAAGTAAAAAAAGACCCGTTATGTTATGTGGACCACAAGGAAGTGTTTTAAAATAATCATAATACTCTTTTACGTTGACAGGAAGTAGGGGTGTCAGTCTGTGGGCACCTCACGATTCCCAGGGTGACGATTTGATTCAGAATCGTTTTTGGATTCAAACCAATTCCGGCAATGTATTATTTGGTATAATAATTTTAATGAAACTTTTTCAAAACTGGTTTCAGGTTAGAAAAGCTCCTTCTGGTTGGATGGAGATGGCCTAAAAACCTATTGTATTCTTGTAATTAAAAAAAAAGTTTTTTAATACATTTTTGAGAATTGTGAATCAATTTAGAATCGGGATCAATAAGAATTGTGATTAGGATGTGAGTCAGTTTTTGTTGTGCACCCCGGGTGCGGCACGCAGACGTCTTCAATTTGGCCCGCGAGTTAATAAGGAATCTTTCTTCTTCATTTTAATAGTCTGACAACTTTGATTCTGCTATTATGTTGCCATCCAGTGGACAAGGTGAGTAATCCAGGTCAATGCCCTTTAATTATGCTCTGACTTCTATGACCTAATGCAAACAACCAACCCTAGTCATGGTGCAAAAAAAAAAGAAAGATCCAACCAACACAAAAAGTCAACACAAATGGTCACACATAACACAACCTGCTCACTGAAATGTGTGGATTTTATATAAAATGTCCAAACACATCACGTAATTAAAAATTACACCCATTTAAATCCATTACAAAGCGTGGTTGGAAAAAAGCTAAATTCTCTCCACACGTATCCTTTTTTGGTGAATTTTAGCTGCTTGATATTTCTGATTGATTACAAAACTTTTAGGGAGGTCGTCACGGAAGTAAACAAAGTAGAAGTCTAACTTTAACTTACTCTTAATATCCACTTATATTAATGATCAATTATATATCCATTATATGAATGTATTACTATATTAATATAATATTCATATATGTAAATGTACATATGTATGTGTATATATATATATGTATGTATGTATGTATGTATGTATGTATATATATATATATATATATATATATATATATATATATATATATATATATATATATATATATATATGTATATGTATATGTATATGTATATATATATATATATATATGTATATATATATGTATATGTGTGTATATATGTATATGTGTGTATATGTCTTAATTAGATTATCCAAAAAAAATAGTGCTCGATACCGTGGTAAAGCGTAATATGTATGTGTGGGAAAAAATCACAAGACTATTTCATCTCTACAGGCCTGTTTCATGAGGGGTTTTCCTCAATCCTTAGGAGATTTTAATGGAAGCATTCACATACCCGCGCAGAATGACTACAAGCTAAGGCTCATAGAGAAGACGGAACACTTCCTGAGAAGGATGCGGTGGAAAGCACACTTTTTCCTCCACCCTGAAACAAAAGGAACACAAAAGAAAACTTACGGATTCAAATCCACCAAGAACCCACCCACAATTGAGGAACTAAAGGATTTTGAGAACGACATGCTCAAAATGATACAATCAGTCAAATTCAAGCCAGTCCGCAACCCACTCCTCACCAAGCTGAAAAATGACACGGAGCGCATCAAGAAAGTAAGCAACCTCATCATAGCTGCCGATAAAACCACAAATTTCTACAGAATGAACATACAAGAACATAACACTTTACTGAACAGAAGCATCACCAAATCATACAAAAAAGCACAACCCAACACATTACAGAACATCCACCGGGAAAACAAACGGATCGCGGCTGAACTGGACATCGAGGACAGGGTGGACGCTACAGCCAACAAGGAAGCCTTCATCACATTGAAGGACCACAAACCCAACTTCACAAATAACCCATCATGCCGACTAATAAACCCAACTAAATCCGAATTAGGAAAAATCAGCAAAACAATCCTGGACAGAATCAACACAAAAA
>NC_084747.1:26794380-26874380 GCF_033978785.1 Entelurus aequoreus | reverse complement strand
TTCCCATTCTTGCTTGATGTACAGCTTAAGTTGTTCAACCGTCCGGGGGTCTCCGTTGTGGTATTTTAGGCTTCATAATGCGCCACACATTTTCAATGGGAGACAGGTCTGGACTACAGGCAGGCCAGTCTAGTACCCGCACTTTTTTACTATGAAGCCACGTTCATGTAACACGTGGCTTGGCATTGTCTTGCTGAAATAAGCAGGGGCGTCCATGGTAACGTTGCTTGGATGGCAACATATGTTGCTCCAAAACCTGTATGTACCTTTCAGCATTAATGGCGTCTTCACAGATATGTAAGTTACCCATGTCTTGGGCACTAATACACCCCCATACCATCACAGATGCTGGCTTTTCAACTTTGCGCCTATAACAATCCGGATGGTTCTTTTCCTCTTTGACGTCCACAGTTTCCAAAAACAATTTGAAATGTGGACTCGTCAGACCACAGAACACTTTTTTCCACTTTGCATCAGTCCATCTTAGATGAGCTCTGGCCCGGCGAAGCCGATGGCGTTTCTGGGTGTTGTTGATAAACGGTTTTCGCTTTGCATAGGAGAGTTTTAACTTGCACTTACAGATGTAGCGACCAACTGTAGTTACTGACAGTGGGTTTCTGAAGTGTTGCTGAGCCCATGTGGTGATATCCTTTACACACTGATGTCGCTTGTTGATGCAATACAGCCTGAGGGATCGAAGGTCACGGGCTTAGCTGCTTACGTGCAGTGATTTCTCCAGATTCTCTGAACCCTTCGATGATATTACGGAGCGTAGATGGTGAAATCCCTAAATTCCTTGCAATAGCTGGTTGGGAAAGGTTTTTCTTGAACTGTTCAACAATTTGCTCACGCATTTGTTGACAAAGTGGTGACCCTCGCCCCATCCTTGTTTGTGAATGACTGAGCATTTCATGGAATCTACTTTTATACCCAATCATGGCACCCACCTGTTCCCAATTTGCCTGTTCACCTGTGGGATGTTCCAAATAAGTGTTTGATGAGCATTCCTCAACTTGATCAGTATTCATTGCCACCTTTCCCAACTTCTTTGTCATGTTTTGCTGGCATCAAATTCTAAAGTTAATGATTATTTGCAACAAAAAAAAAAGTTTATCAGTTTGAACATCAAATATGTTGTCTTTGTAGCATATTCAACTGAATATGGGTTGAAAATGATTTGCAAATCATTGTATTCCGTTTATATTTACATCTAACACAATTTCCCAACTCATATGGAAACGGGGTTTGTATATATATATGTATGTATGTATATTCTAGGGCTGCAACTAAAGATTAATTTGATAATCGATTAATCTGTCGATTATTACTTCGATTAATCGATTAATAATCGGATAAAAGAGACAAACTACATTTCTATCCTTTCCAGTATTTTATTGAAAAAAAAACAGCATACTGGCACCATACTTATTTTGATTATTGTTTCTCAGCTGTTTGTACATGTTGCAGTTTATAAATAAAGGTTTATTTAAAAAAAAAAAAAATATATATATATTTTTTTTTTTTAAAGCCTCTGCGCATGCGCATTGCATAGATCCAACGAATCGATGACTAAATTAATCGGCAACTATTTTTATAATCGATTTTAATCGATTTAATCGATTAGTTGTTGCAGCCCTAGTATATTCATGTATATATATGTATGTATGTATATTCATGTATATATATGTATATATATATATATATATATATATATATATATATATATATATATATATATATATATATATATATATATATATATGTATATATATATATATGTATATTTATATATATATATATATATATATATATATATATATACCGTATATTACCAAATAGACGCCCTTGTGCAAATAGACGCCCTTGTCCTAATAGTCGCCCGGGGTCTGAGCCCATTTTGTGAATTAACAGCCTCTTCCTAATAAACGCCTATGTCCAAATAGCCGCCCATGGGCTGTTATTTGCATAATTTAGATTAAAATCATATTGATTTAATTTTCATTAAACCCAATTTATAAGCTAAAAGGAAAAGCAAAGGTGCAATAATTCTGGTCATTACGGTAACAGCAGACGTCACGTGGGGATTCTGGGTAATCAACATATTGCAATGGGTCACCGCATATAGCGTAACACACAACAAACCCACGAGGAAAAGTTTCAACATGGCAAGCAACAGTAGCAGTGAGTTGAATGAACAGGATACCGGTACACCACAACTGATGGACGGGAATACTTTAAGGGGGAAGAAGAGAAAGTTTGACTTGACTTAAAGTTCAAGCTAGCGATTGTGAAGTATGCGGAGCAGAATTCTGGTTTGGCAGCGGCCAGGCAGTTTAACGTTGACCCAAAACGTGTACGAGAATGGTTACAAAAAAAGGGAGAACTACTATCTCAGCCGGCAATCGATGGAAAACGCCCCCCCGGATGGAGGTAGGAAGAAAGTGAGCGACGAGCTTGATGCTAATTTGTGTCAGTGGATACATCACGTTCGTGGACTGAACCACCGTGTGTCCCGCAAAATGATCAGCATTAAGGCAAAGGAGTTGTATGCCACCGCGAGTGACACGAGAGACACCGGGGTGGTGTTTGGTGCAACAAATGGCTGGCTTAATCGTGTGTGTGTGTGTGTGTGTGTGTGTGTGTGTGTGTGTGTGTGTGTGTGTGTGTGTGTGTGTGTGTGTGTGTGTGTGTGTGTGTGTGTGTGTGTGTGTGTGTGTGTGTGTGTGTGTGTTGCAAACAGTAGCCATAGCTGGATGTTGCTTTGTGGTATCCTACAAGGTGTGTGGGCTGACGGTGGCAGCTGATGGGAGTGAGGACCAGCTCATTTACTGCTTCAAGAAGGGACAGCCATGTCAGGCAGGCAGGGAGATGCTGTTGAGGGCTAGACAGCAGGCTGCTGCTGTGGTTCAGGAAGAGGAGGAGAGTGATGAGGAACAGCAGTTCCTCAATGAACTTGTGATTGAAAAGGAGGATGATGATGAGGGGGGTGAGGGAGAGGAGGAGGAGGAGGATGATGAGTGGGGTTGAGTTGCATTTGGGGTTGCGTTTGCTGCAGTATTATTGTTTTGATGGTTTTATAGAGTACTTGGTACCATAATTGTATTTTTCTTGTATGCTTCTTTATTTAAAACTTGGAGTACTGTAGCCTTTATTTTATTTAAGTGACGGTATTATTGTTCTGTTTTGATGGTGTGTTTTTTAATACTTGAGTACTTGGTACCATCATTTTATTTTTCCCAGTAGGCTGCTTTATTTAAAAAGTGTATTTATTTTTAGTATTGGTATTCTATTTGACAATTGTTGCAGTACTGCCATGTTGAGGCCTTGTTGATCTCTTGTCTTTTGATAGTCTTGTTTTTTTGTTTGTATGTTTACAATAGCTTTTACATTTAAAATTGTTTGTATGAAAAAAAAATACTGGACAGTAACCATTGTAACCAAATAATGGCCTGGTGCAGGCTGGTGCAAAAATAAATAAAAGCCTTGTGCAAATAACCGCCCATGTCCTAATAGCCGCCCGGGGTCTGACCCCATTTTGTAAAATAAACGCCCGGGCTACTATTTGGTAATATACGGTATATGTATATATATATATATATATGTATATTTATATGTATGTATGTATAAATATGCAGTTGGCTGTTGGCCCTCGACCAATATTTTTTGCCCAATGTGGCCCCCAAGTCAAAAAGTTTGGACACCCCTGAATCAGGCTGCTTGTGTTTGGTTGATTGATGATGGCATTCCTTGTTGACAGGAGGACGAGAAGATCAAGAAACACAAACACAAGAAGAAGGAAAAGGAGGACGCTGGAGAAGGCAAGGAGAAGAAGAAGAAGAAAGCGATCAGGACCAAGAAAACCGACGTGGACGAGCTGGAAGACTTTCTGGGTGGAGGATCCAAATCGTCCACAAGAGATGACGGGGATTATGAAGAGCTCTAAAGTGAGGGACGGATGGCATCTCCAAGGCCCACATAATGCTGTGCTCTTTGCTCTCACCTGTAAGGTAACTTCCATTCCTCTGCTACCAAATAACCAGTTCAACATGGCGCAGCTTTCACCACAGACGGACGCTCCATGTGGCCGCCTTGACGGGCCTGCACACGGACTGTGGGGGGGGGTCCACCTTTTCAGACCTATGGCAGATCCTGCTTTCCGTATACGGTGGGTTCTGGACCCACCAGCCAGTTGTGGAAGTGGAAGTCGCCCATGAAAAAGTCCACTCGCTACACCAATCTCCTTGTAAACACTCCTTTTGACACCTGTTATGTGGTGCGTTTGAGGACCGCCAAACAAAGTGGGACATCTCGATGCTAAGAGAAATAATATCAGTGAAGCATGAAAACATGTTGAACTTGTATGAAGTGTTTTTAAGTTATTACTACTGACGGGTATATGACGCCTCAGTGAGTGTGTGGCACATTCACTACCTGCATTGACACCGCACTGATACTGTCTTTGCTGTTTCATAAAGGTGCCCGATTAAAAGTCACTCTGGACCTGCAAAGGACATGAATAAAAGGGACCAATTGGGAAATCTGGGCTCATTTTGATTTTATAGCACCAAATAAGGTAAATGATCTTGTTTTCCATTTTTCGTTTTCTGGCTTTCATTTTCTTTTCTGTATGGCTATTTGTTTTAAAAGAACTAAATAATTACATTTGCTACCTAGTAATGTTTTTAATCCATCAGTGCAGTTTCAATACAGCCAGTGAGTGTGCCACATACTCACTGAGGCGTCATTTAGCCATCACCGTATATTGACACACATTGGATTGCTTTTAGCTTGTCTTTACTGTACAAACAACGTGTTCAAGTGCATTTTTATGTCGGCCACCCTCGTCGCTAACACTTTTTATAACCCCGCTTTAGGAGATCCACGCTGTAACTAAGATTAGCATTTATTTCTTACTTTATTTTTAGGGGGTTAGCATAACGAACTGTAACGTGCTATCACTCATCGACAGTTACATTTGTGTGTGTGTGTGTGTGTGTGTGTGTGTGTGCGCGCGCGTGCGCGTGTACTCGTATGCACGTGCGCACTTTAACCCACGTTATTGGATGCGATCGCTCCTCCGCATGCGTTACAGAAGACGGATGATAAATTGTAAATGTAGAGACTATGGAGGTCCGTTTGTGTTTTTTATTATATGACAGCTTTTTTTTTTTTTACACTGAATTTACCTGAATTACTTGCGGTTGAATTTTGTGAACTGAATTTGTTTTACCTATAATTATGCTGACAATTTCATCGAATATGCGAGTAAAATGGGTGTTTAAAAATTCAGTTTGTTAAAATTGTGTTTTAAAATACAATGTCAAAATTCAATGTAAAAAAATTCAGTGTATAAACATTTTGTATAAAAAAAATGTTTTTGGTAAAAACCATTCAGTGTAAAAAAAAATCATTTGTAAAAACCATTCAGTGCAAAAATGATTTAGTGCATGAAAATTCAGTGCAAAAAAAATCAGTTTTTAAGTTTTTTGCTAAAATATGTATTTTAAAAACGATTCAGTTCACAAAAATTCAGTGCAAAAAATATTTCATGCCTAAAAATTCAGTGTATAAAAATCCATTGCAAATAAAATCAATGTTTAAAAATAGTCCATAAACAATCAGTGTATGGAAATTCAGTGTATAAAAGAAATCAGTGCATAAAAGATTTAGTGTGAAAACATTCAGTGTATAAAAATTCAGTGCAAAAAAATCAGTGTATAAAAAAATCAGTGGAAAAAATATTTAATGCCTAAAAATTCAATGCAAAAAAATTCAATGTATAAAAATACAGTCCATAAAAATGCAGTGTTTAGAAATTCAGTGTATAAAACATTGTGTATAAAAAAAAATCAGTGCATAAAAGATTTAGTGAGAAAACATTGAGTGTATAAAAATTCAGGGCAAAAAAATCAGTGTATACATTTTTTTAGCAAAAATATTTATTTTAAAAACAATTCAGTTCGTAAAAATTCAGTGCAAAAAAAATCAGTGTACAAGAATATAGTCCATAAAATTAAGTATGGAAAAATTCAGTGTAAAAAAAAATCCAGTGCATCAAAATTCACTTGCTGTTAAATTAAGACTGAAGAAATCGATCGTGTCTGAGAACCAGCCAAAGAGCTGCTTTAGTCTTAAATTCCCAGAAGTGAGTTTTGAAGCAAAAAATCTTCCTACACTGAATTTGTTTTTTTTTGCACAAACTTGTAGATGACGATTTTTTTTTACACTGAATTTTTATTCAATGAAATTTGATGTAAAAAAAAAAAAGTCTGTTGACAAAATTCCAAGACAAAAAATTGGATAAGATAAATGGAGTGTGCTGTAATAAAGACCCAAATGAAGCTGTCATGTAAATAAGATGTTTTCTTTGTTGAATCTAACAATAATATAACAGTACTGTCATGTAACACATCTTTTTTCTGTCCTCGTGATGCTTGTCCTCGTCAGTGTGTGACATTTTTACCCAGCTTTTTTCCATCCCAACTTACAGTGCATTTTTGCCTGGTTCCTGTGAGAATCCTGCGTGTGACTGAAGCATTTAGAAGTGAGTGTTGTTTCATTTACCCAGGACTCAAACGACCAGCAGGTAATACTGTATCATCTCTTTCTCTTTTGGACTCATCATTGCGTCAACATCGTTCTTCACTCACGCTCGAAGTGGGAGAGGAAGCAAAAAGCTATTCAACTAATGTTCTCTTTTAATTGATGTCAATTAAAGACACAACTTCACAATCAACTTCAATATTCATACTGGTGTTGTCACTTTGAAGTCACTGAGCTCACGCCAGGGTGTCCAAGCAAGTTCCACACACGGGAAAGTGAAAATATGCACTGTGATATTATTATTCACTTTTCCTTATTTGAGGTTTTACTAAACACCCAAACAACTCCTTGGTGAGTCAATGTCGACTCAAATACACTCCAGTCATAAATATTATTAGGGCGGCACAAACAATCAGTTCACATTCGAATCGCGATTCTCATTCATTCCGATTCTAAATTGATTCATAATTTTCAAAAATGTATTTCAAATATATATTTTGTTTTTCTTTTAATTTATTATTGTATATATATATATATATATATATATATATATATATATATATATATATATATATATATATATATATATATATATATATATATGTATATGTATATATATGTATATGTATATATATATATGTATATATATGTATATATATGTATATATATATATATATATATATATATATATACACATACATATATGTGTATATATATATGTGTATATATATACATATATATATATATATATATATACACATACATATATGTGTATATATATATGTGTATATATATACATATATGTGTATATATATATGTGTATATGTATATATATGTATATGTATATATATATATATATATATATATATATATATATATATATATATATATATGTATATATATATATATATGTATGTATTTCATGTACAGTACATGTATGTTGTGTGTGTGTATATATATATATGTATATACAGTGGGGCAAAAAAGTATTTAGTCAGCCACCCATTGATTGTCAATGGGTGGCTGACTAAATACTTTTTTGCCCCACTGTATATGTATGTATATGTATATGTGTGTATATGTATATATATGTATGTATATACAGTATGTATGTATATATATATATATGTGTATGTGTATATATATATGTATATATACAGTATGTATGTGTACATACTGTATGTATATATTAAAAATGTATATAAAAACCTTTTCATCAATTTTTGACAATTATGAATCGAATTGGAATGAATAAGATTATGACATACAGTAAATCAATATTTTTGTGCAGCCCTACTTGATTATATACGCCTATAAGCATTTACTCTCATTCACGTCTATGGACGTTTTTCTCTTGCTTTCAGCCTTCTTTACTACATGACAATTATCCAAAGCAGGGGTGTCCAAAGTGCGGCACGGGGGCCATTTGCAGCCCGCAGCTAATTGTTTTAGCGGTACATTTTAAAATATTATTCCAAAAAATCCCCATAAAAAAAGGGGAATTAAAGAGCAAGTAGGTGAAATGTAACAAGAACAAGTTGCAATTTTGACTCTAATAACACAATTTTTTTCTTTAAAACGGTCATTGCTCCAAAATTAATAATGAATCAAAATCAATGTTATGAATTATAGACTTATTTAAGGCTCCAATTACATCATATCAAACATTACACTTTGACATGTTTTTTGGGGGAAAATATTGCATTTGCCAGAAAAACAGGCTTTTTATGACATAAAAGGCATAAAACAAACAATTGATAATAAAATATTAATAATAATAAAAAATCAATGACAGAGAAATTTTAATTTAATCTAGAGATTTAAACGTTGAAAATATAAAACTTTAATTAATTATGACTCATTTTTAACACTTTTATGAGTGGGACCCTTTTGGATCCCTGGGAATTTTAGTGTGATTTGTTTTAAACTGTCATTGCTCCAAAAATAATAATCAATGTAATGAATTATTGACATATTTAACTCTCCAATTACTTCACATAAAATATTACACTTTCAATTGTTTTTCTTTTTTGGGGTGGGAGGGGTGGAGGGTTGTAATTTTGCCTATTTTGTGTTTTTATGACAAAGGGCACGAAACTTACTAATTAAAAAATAATAATACTATGAATTTGTAATATGAAGTTGAACTACAGATTTAAAAAAATTTAATTAAATATGACTTAGCGGTAGAAAATGGATGGAGGGATGACTTATTTTCCACACTTTTATCAGTGGGACCCTTTTGATTTTTTTTTTTTAAACTCATTGCTCCAAAAATAATAATGAATCAAAATCTATGTTATGAATTATTGACATATTTAAGACTCCAATTCCTTCACATTGAATATTATACTTTGACATGTTTTTGGGTGGGGGTGAATATTGCATATTTTGTGCTGGCCATAAAAAAAAGGGTTTTCTTTGACAAAAAGGGCGTTAAACATTAAAAAAAAAAAAAAAAAAAAAAATGTTATTGGACAGATATAAAGTTGATCTTAAGAACATTTAAGTGTTGAAAAATTATGAATTTGTCACTCATTTTTAACATGTTTATGGCTGAGACCCTTGCGGGCCCCCGCATGCTTTCATTCCTCAGTGTGCGGCCCTCAGTGTACAAAGTTTGGCCCCCATCCATCCATCACACACATATTTTTTCAACGTATTGTTCAAAATCAATCTTATGAATTATTGACCTATTTAACACATCAAATATTCCACTTTTATGGGGAAAAATGTGCATATTATGTGTTGTTGCCGTATTTTTATGACATAAAAGGGCATAAACAAACAAATTAAAAAAATATGAAAACTCAGTAATATGAAGTTGAACTACAGATTTAAAAAAATAAAATTAAAAATGACTTATTTTTCATACTGTTATGAGTGGGACCCTTTTGGACCCCTGAGAATTTTTGTGTAAATTTTTTTTTTTACTCTTTGTCCAAAAAATAGTAATAATTCAAATTCAATGTTATGAATTATTGACATATTCAAGGCTCCAATTATTTCACATCAAATATTACGCTTTGACATATTTTTTTGCCATACAAAGTTTTCTTTGAAAAAAACAAACAAAAAAATAAAAACAACCCTTATCAATACCTGGTTCTAAAGTTGATCTAAAAATTGTGTTGAAAGTTAAAAAAAAAAAAAAAAAAAAAAAAAAATATATATATATATATATATATATATATATATATACACACAAAACTTGTTTTTTTATACGTTTAAGAGTGGGACCCTTTTGGATCCCTGGGAATTTTAGTGTCATATTTTTTTTTTTAACTGTCATTGCTCAAAAAATAATAATGAAGGGAAATCAATGTTGTTATGAATTATTGACATATTTAAGTCTGCAATTACTTCACATCAAATATTACACTTTGACATATTTTGGGGGAGGAAATATTGCATATTTTGTGTTTGCCATAAAAACAGGCTTTTAATGACACAAACGGGCGTAAAAAACAAACACATAAAAAAATAAACACTCATTGATGGAGAAATATGAATTTCATCTAGAGGTTTAAACGTTGAAAATAATTTTTTTTAATTAAAAATGGCTTTTTTTCACACTTTTATGAGTGGGACCCTTTTGGATCCTTGGGAATTTTAGTGTGATTTTTTTTTTTTTAAACTGTCATTGCTCCAAAAATAATACTGGATGTTATGAATTATTATTATAATTAAGGCTCCAATTACTTCACATCAAATATTACACTTTTAAATATTTTGTGTTTTTGCCTGGGTTTTCTTTTACAAAAACGGAATAAAACATTTTTTTAAATGAAACTATATATCGACAGATCAGAAATTGAGAAATTTAAGCATTGGAGAAAAAACAAAGATTTATTTTTAACATTTTCATGGCTGAGACCATTTCGGGTCCCCTTGAAGGGAGCCCTAAAAAAATATTTAAACATTGTAATGGTTTTGGAAATGAAAAACATCAAAATGGCCGCCGCATGCTTTTATTTTCCCATAATTCTCATGTGCAGAATATATAGACTTTCACCTATGACCCCTTTTTCTTACATTTTACATTAGCAGTACAAAATAATTACAACTTTGTACCGACAAATACATCTAAAGTTGACATTAAGATATAAGCGTTGAAAGTAAAAAAAATAAAATAACGTTTTACTTATTTTTAACACTTTTGTGATTGGGCCCAATTTAGATCCTGCATGAAGATTTTAATGTGATTTTTTTATTTTTATTTTTTTTAACTCTTTGTTCAAAAAGATAATGATTTATCAAAAAATCAATGTTATGAATTATTGACTTATTTAAGGCTCCAATTACTTCACATTAAATATTCGTCTTTTGAATTTTTTATGGGGGAAATCTTGCATATTTTGTGTTTTTGCCATAAATAAACAGGGTTTTCTTTAACAATCAGAGCCTTAAACATAAACAAATAAATAATAATAAACTTTATATCGACAGATTTGAAGTTGATCTAGAGGTTTAAGTGTTGAACAAAATAAATATATATATGACTTATTTGAACCATTTTTAGGACTGAGTGGAGCCCTAAACACATACGTGTTTAACTTATTTATTCTCATTTTCATTCATAATTTACTTTATGTTGATGGATTGATTTTTATTTTCTTCCTTTGTTAGATTTGTTATGCATGAAATAAATAAATTAAATGTTGGATATTTACTTTCACTTATATGACCCATTTTTCATTACATTTTCCTATGGCAAAATTACGTATAATTTGCAATATTCACACACTTAGATATCTACAATATGTTAAATATTAAACAGCGCGTAAACACATCTGTAAAACACGTTGAGGTTAATGAACGTGTGCCTATATAAAGAATGGCGTCATATTTCTAGATCAGTGTATATTTTGGTCATTTGATTTCCGTTTCATGAAGATAGGGAAATACCAAAAACGACTGGTTTATTTGAATTTCATATTAAAGAACAAAATAATTTCAAAAGCGTTTTTTTATTTGCTGGAGTCGTAGACCAATAACAGCATCTAAAAAAAAAAGTAAATCCCCAGAAAACGGAAAAAACTACCCTTTTTTATACTCTGACACCGGAAGTTTTTATTTTCAAAGTAAAAGCTGGGATCCTACGGTACCCGTGTGTATGGCTAAACAGAACATTATTTTAAACGAGGACTGACATCGACCGGAATCTAAGCACAAGTAACACGAAAGCGGAGGCGAAAAATACTCAAACAGGCACCATACAACATTTCACTATTTTTTACCATGTCTTTGATTTTTACAGTCCGCTGTCATGTCTTGAAATCAGTACTTCCGGTTTTAGAAACACTTCCGTGTTGGTCTGTTTTTTCTCGTTTCTGTTATGTGAGTCGATATTTCTCTAGATGTTCTTCCTGGTTGCGCCATGTCTAAAATTATTCATTTGCATGGCTTTGAAGAATATTTTAGCCAGAATCACAAGCACACGGTTACCGTCGTAATTATCCTCGCTTTTACTTTGAAAAAGGAAACTCTTAGTGTCCGCAAATTGAAAGAAAAACATCGTTTTATTTGAAAGGAAATTCGAAATGACCAATCTATTTTTGTTTTTAAATTTACATTCTTTAAAAGAACATTCAATGACCAAAACACTGGCTTTTGTACCGCATTTAGAACGTCTCAGGTGTTTCTTTTTGCAACTTCGAGGTCTTATTTTGGAAGGCATGTTTCCTGTTAGTATCAAACGCTCCTATTGGTTCCCTTGTTGACCAATGACCCGCCTTCTTGGTCACGTTGTTCCGGACCATGTGAGAAGTTGCTAGCGCTACCAGCTAGCTAAAGAAACAACATGGTAAGTTTAATTATTAGACTTTAAATTACTCTCCTTTCATATACGGACATTAATAAGTCAAATATAGATGATTAACTTATTTAAAACGAGACTGTGTTGCTCACAATGATAGCTTTTGCTAAAGTGCAATGAATGTTTGCCAATGCTGCCCTCCTGAGTAAAATGTAGTCCCTCATAAAATGTTATTTTAATGTTTTATGTTTGTATAAAGCATGTAGATGACGATTATTGTGTTTCTATGTTAGCTCCGCAGAGAGGTGAGGTTGAGACGGGAGTATTTGTTCCGAAAGGCACAAGAGGACAGACTACGAACAATTGAAGAGAAAAAACAGAAGCTCAAGGGAGCTCTCGATGGTATGTAAACATGTATAGTGCGCGCGTGTGTGTGTGTGTGTGTGTGTGTGTGTGTGTGTTTGTGTGTGTGCGTGCTGTTTGGACAAGAGGCCTAAACGCAGAAATAAGTATGCGTTTATTAAGTATCTGTGTTCGTGTGGACATGGCCTTACGAGGCAAAATGCCATAAAAAAAAACAACTTAGCGACGCCTCGACGCAGTGAAAATTCCTCGAATATGTTTTGTAATCAAATTACTCAAGTTACTTGAGTAATCGTTTCAGCTGTAGTTTACACAAATTACATATAGAACCGGTATCGATAAGGAATATCAATATGGGTATTGATAAAATGCTAACAACATACAGCCTTCTACAACTCTTAGTGAGGGGCTGCACAGTATGTATGTGTATGTATATATGTCTGTACTGCACAGTATGTATATATGTCTGTATTGCACAGTATGTATATATGTCTGTACTGCACAGTATGTATATATGTCTGTATTGTACAGTATGTATATATGTATGTATTGCACAGTATGTATATATGTCTGTATTGCACAGTATGTATATATGTCTGTATTGTACAGTAAGTATATATGTATGTATTGCACAGTATGTATATATGTCTGTATTGCACAGTATGTATATATGTCTGTATTGTACAGAATGTGTGTGTATGTCTGTCTGTGTTGTACAGTATGTGCATGTCTGTCTGTATTGTACAGTATGTGTATGTATGTCTGTATTGTACAGTATGTGTATGTACATTATGTATGTCTGTATTGTACAGTGTGTGTATGTATGTCTGTATTGTACAGTGTGTGTGTATGTATGTCTGTATTGTACAGTATGTGTATGTATGTATGTCTGTATTGTACAGTATGGGTATGTATGTATGCCTGTATTGTACAGTATGTGTATGTATGTATGTCTGTATTGTACAGTATGTGTATGTATGTATGTCTGTATTGTACTGTATGTATGTGTGTATGTATGTATTGTACTGTATGTGCGTCTGTATTGTACAGTGTGTGTGTATGTCTGTATTGTACAGTATGTGTGTATGTATGTATGTCTGTATTGTACAGTGGGTCTGTATGCGTCTGTATTGTACAGTATGTGTGTATGTAGTTATTGTACTGTATGTATGTGTGTCTGTATTGTACAGTATGTGTGTGTATGTCTGTATCGTAGAGTATGTATTTGTATGTATGTATGTCTGTATTTTACTGTATAGCGTGTATGTATGTACGTATGTATGTCTGTATTGTACAGTATGTGTATGTATGTCTGTATTGTACAGTATGTACAGTATGCATGTCTGTATTGTACAGTGTGTGTGTGTATGTATGTCTGTATTGTACAGTATGTGTGTATGTCTGTATCGTACAGTATGTGTATGTATATGTCTGTATTGTACAGTATGTGTGTCTGTACTGTACAATATGTGTGTATGTATGTATTGTACTGTATGTATGTATGTATGTATGTCTATTGTACAGTGTGTGTATGTGTCTGTATTGTACAGTATGTGTGTATGTATTTATTGTACTGTATGTATGTATGTCTGTCTGTATTGTACAGTATGTGTGTGTATGTACAGGTATGTCTGTATCGTACAGTATGTGTATGTATATGTCCGTATTGTACTGTATGTATGTCTGTATTGTACAGTGTGTGTCTGTATTGTACAGTATGTGTGTATGTATTTATAGTACTGTATGTATGTATGTCTGTATTGTACAGTATGTGTGTGTATGTATGTATGTATGTATCGTACAGTATGTGTATATATGTATGTCTGTATTGTACAGTATGTGTGTGTGTGTGTGTGTGTGTGTCTGTATTGTACAGTATGTGTGTATGTGTCTGTGTTGTACAGTAAGTGTGTATGTACTGTATGTTTATTGTACTGTATGTATGTATTGTACAGTATGTATGTCTGTATTTTACAGTGTATGTACAGTATGTATGTATTGTACAGTGTGTGTGTATGAAAGACATGAGTCATGTTTAGTTCTCCCCTCTAGAAAACCTGGTCTTGCCAACGGAGGTACGCAAAGAGGCGTTGCAGCTGCAGAAACTCCTGGAGTACGATGACGACGGTGCAGAAGGTGAGAGCCTCGTCTTGCCGCTAAAGCCATACGTCAGTCTTACGCTCCTCCAAATCCATCCTGCAGGTGTCAGCTCGCACATGGACGACGAGTACAAATGGGCTGGAGTTGAAGACCCTAAAATCATGGTGACCACGTCCAGAAAACCCAGTTCCAGACTCAAAATGTTTGCCAAGGTCAGTCCCGTATCATTTGTCAGACATTGTCCCAATTGTGAAACCACATTCATGGCTGTGGCTGTAGGCAACCCCCTTAGTGTAGTTTTTATTAAGTTTCCTAAATGTGAGTAGCTGCCAACTTCTGAAACATTCACCTGCTGAGAATGAACGTTTCTTTTGCGGTTTATAGATGAAATACCCCAGCTGTAATCATGTTGTTGGCATATACTATATACCTGTGTTTCTTAACCATAGGGCCGGGGCCCAGTGTTGGGCCACGAGCGCCCCCTAGAATGTAATATATCTGTTTTTTCAGCTGTGGTCCCGATAGGCGACAGCGGTACTCAGTTGTAATACACTTTTCCACCGCTTGTGGCAGTAATGACAATATAAATCAAACAGAAGAAGTCTGGCGCTGATGTCATAGAGAAATTTCTTAAGCGCAAAAATTATGACTACATTTGTGAAGCTGTATTTTCATTTGGACTTTAAATTTTATTGACAGTTTAGTTAAGAAACATTTATTATTAATTTAGTTTATTTATTTTAGCACAACATAATACATATTGTATGTAAATGTATTGTTTATTTGGTTAGTACTTATTTTTCTAATCTGCCTGAACTAAGCCTAAGGTTTATTTGTTAAATTAATAATAATCTTTGTGACGAACACATGCTTTTATATAATTTGACATGGTAGTGAACTGTAAGTAGGTAAGATATTATTGGATATGATCAAAATTAAGTGTAAGATGACTAATTTAGTGTTAATATTGGCCCCTCTGTTTTGGAAAAGTTGGGTCCTGAGGTCGAACAGGTTAATAACCCTCGAAATATACAATGACCCTACAGATGGAAAGTAGCCTTTGGCTACAATCTGGCACGTGAACATTTTATATGTTCATTAATGTGCATATACCTGTCAGGAGTTGTAATATACATCCATCTTGAATGTTTCTGTGCGGCCCAATGGCAAATGCGGTACTGGTACCTGTGCCCGTGGTTGGGGACCACTGCTGTAAACCACAGGTGTCAAACTCAAGGCCCGCTGCATCGTAATACGTGGCCCGCACAAGCATGGAAATATCGCGCGTCGTCAATGATCATCTTTTTTTACTAAACATATTCCTTTTTTCAATTCTGACGGAGAAATTGCAAGTCATGTCTGTTTTTAGCATGTCTTTTTACATAATGAAAATACATGAAAGTGGCCCCCACCTACTTTGGCTTTTTAGTATGCGGCCCTTGGTGGGAAAAAGTTTGTACACTCTTATATTAACATATATGCCCAATGTTTATTGTTAGAATCAAATGCTTGCAAGTACGTTACCCATTAATTTGGACGTAAATAAATATTTAAATACATAGGGAATTGTGTAATGATATTAGATTTTACATTAAAATTCATATATATTCACTGTAAAAGTGGCCCTCAGAGAGCAGCCATAACTGCGATGTGGCCCTCAATGAAAACCAGTTTGACACAATATATTACAGTGTTGGCGCTAGGAATTTTCAAAATGGGGTCATGGGGACCCCCATCAAGTCATAAAACTAGGGTCCCACAGTAAATTTATGAGGTCCCACTTTTTTGTAACCGTTTGAAAACAAATGATAAATGTACACATTATCCTGTTATAACTCACATTCTATATTGTGTTTTGGAAAATGTTTTCATTTACGTTACTCAATTCATTAAAAAAATAATACAAAAGAAAACAAATGTTTATGCATACACTACCGTTCAAAAGTTTGGGGTCACCCAAACAATTTTGTGGAATAGCCTTCATTTCTAAGAACAAGAATGGACTGTCGAGATTCAGATGAAAGTTCTCTTTTTCTGGCCATTTTGAGCGTTTAATTGACCCCACAAATGTGATGCTCCAGAAACTCAATCTGCTCAAAGGAAGGTCAGTTTTGTAGCTTCTGTAACGAGCTAAAGTGTTTTCAGATGTGTGAACATGATTGCACAAGGGTTTTCTAATCATCAATTAGCCTTCTGAGCCAATGAGCAAACACATTGTACCATTAGAACACTGGAGTGATAGTTGCTGGAAATGGGCCTCTATACACCTATGTAGGTATTGCACCAAAAAGCAGACATTTGCAGCTAGAATAGTCATTTACCACATTAGCAATGTATAGAGTGTATTTCTTTAAAGTTAAGACTAGTTTAAAGTTATCTTCATTGAAAAGTACAGTGCTTTTCCTTCAAAAATAAGGACATTTCAATGTGACCCCAAACTTTTGAATGGTAGTGTATGTAAATGTATTCAGTTATAAACATTCATTCACTTGCTTCTCTCCTTCATGAATCTAAAATTTACTGCTGCTGCCCCAAAATCAAAGTTCTCTGGCTGACGAGGACAACATTTTACTAGAATACCCTAATGGGCATTACATATATCAAAATCAAGTACCTACTGTACAGTTTACTTGTTGAAATACCATTTTTAGAACTAAAAATCTACCCAAATGACCACTTTGCTGCTGGCAAAAATTGATTTCAAGTAATATTTTGATACTGAAACATCTTAACTCTGCATATTTTACTAGAACACCCTTATGAGCATTACATATATCAAAATCAAGTACCTACTGTACTGTTTACTTGTTGAAATACCCTTTTTAGAGCAAATATCTACCCAAACGACCACTTTGCAGCTGCCAAAAATTGATTTGAAGGGTATTTCAACAAGTAAACAGTACAGTAGGTACTTGATTTGTTTGATATGTAATGCTCATAAGGGTACTCTAGTAAAATATGCGATGTGTAAATATCAAAACATTACGTTGAATCACTTTTTGTCAGGCAATATTACATTTAATGAACATTTTACATAAATGAATACATCCAAACACTTTATAAATATTTATTATGCGCATGGAGAAATAACAGTTACAATTGTATGTATCTTCCAAACTAGGGTTGTACGGTATGCCAGAATTTGTATAGTACCGCGATACTAATGAATCATATTCGGTACTATACCGCCTCCGCCACCCCCCCCTCGCCCCCGTCGTCGTCACGTCATAATTGCTGGTTTACGAGCAGACGAGCATGTTCGGCAGCGCACAATCACAGAGTACTTGCAAGCAGAAAATGTGTGTAGACAGAAAAGGGAGAACGGACGCATTTTGGCTTAAAAACTAACAATAAAGGTGAAGTTATAACACTGAAACACCCTCAGGAAGAGGGGCTTTAAGACATGGCTAGCTAGCTAGCGGCGAACGTCCATTCGCAGTCTGCAGGGTTTTAGCTACTTCTAAATCACTAATCCTCGCCTCCATAGCGACAAATAAAGTACGTTTCTTACAAGGATCATCCCTGCAGGACGAGGAATAGCTAAACATGCTTCACTACACACCATAGCTCCCCGGCGTCAAAATGTAAACAAACGCCATTGGGGGATTTTTACCTAACATCCACTGTAATGATACCAAGTACAGGAGCGTATCTAGTCAATACTACTATAATTACGTCGATATTTTTTGGCATCACATCTTCTTTCGTTTTTTTTAATTTATGTTATGTTTATAAACTCATGAAACGCGTCGCTGGACACATGAGAACTTACATTATGACCAATGTATGATCCTGTAACTACTTGGTATTGGATTGATACCCAACTTTGTGGTATCAAAACTAATGTAAAGTATCCAAACAACAGAAGATTAAATGATTATTACATTTTAACAGAAGTGTAGATAGAACATGTTAAAAGAGAAAGTAAGCAGATATTAACAGTAAATGAACGAGTAGATTAATAATTCATTTTTTACCACTTGTCATTAATAATAGAATGGAAAATGACACAATATGTTACTGCATATGTCAGCAGCTAAATTAGGAGCCTTTGTTTGTTTACTTACTACTAAAAGACAAGTTGTCTTGTATGTTCGCTATTTTATTTTAAGGACAAACTTGCAATAAGAAACATATGTTTAATGTAACGTAAGATTTTTGGTTAAAATAAAGCCTATAATGCAATTTTTTGTGGTGCTTTTTATTTAGAAAAGTACCTAAATAAATTTGGTACTGGTACCAAAATATTTTTATCGGGACAACACTATTCCAAACAACAAAGAGCTTTAATCACGTCAACATCGGACTAAAAACAGTCCTTTAAATCTTATTAACACCACAGCAAAGGCAAACCGTCATTTTCCGGACACAATAAAGGCTTAAATAATGTCAAACACGTAGCGTTACAATAACCAGGAAGATAAAGTGTTTGTCTCACACCTAGTAATCCGCTGTGGACAGACGAAGCCAAGCAATGCAGGTTTAGCGAGCGGTGCGCGCTCCCACAAAGGAAATACATTTTTGGCAGGCAATCACATTTTGGCACAACACCGGCAAATATAAACAAGACACCGGCGGAAAGCGATAATCGATTAAAAAAAACTGTAGTTTTGACCCGGCGAAGGCAGGGTCGGTAAAAAAAAAAAATCTGCGTCCCAGGGACGCTCAGACTTTCGGAAATGCGCGTTCTTTCTGATTTCAATGCATAAAAAGACACAAAAGTGCGTCTACGCCAACATTGTATTACTAGCGCCTACTGATTCTGAACTCCTATTTCCAGCCAGCGGCTCTTGCTGGCAGTGAATACTTGTTCCCCAAACGTTCTCCTCTGCGCCGCAGGAGGTGAAGCTGCTTTTCCCTGGAGCTCAGCGCATGAACAGGGGGAACCACGAGGTCCCCGCACTTGTCCAGGCCTCCAAAGCCAACAACGTGACAGACCTGGTGATTATTCACGAGACCAGAGGACAGCCAGGTTGGTTTGCATCACCATCTCTGCTTCAGAAGACATGTTTTTAGCTCTGTCTCCATACAACTCTGTCACTTCCCGCATGATTCAGATATATTTCAGGCCCGCGTATTTGTTGATACTGATTTTGATCTGATACAATATCAGCAGGAAACACGCACTCTTGTGTTACTTTGTAATGTGGAATGTTAGAAAAGACTATATCAAGGGAAATGAGTCAAACACTAACCTATTTATTATTAAACGTCTGGAATGGACTTGTGGACCCTGTCCGCGGGTATATCTCCAATATATTAAAGTGCGGACACGCTGCCTCCGCTCCAGGCAGCCCCATGCGTATGGCTGGTTTTAATGTGTGTTATGATGGTAATTTTTCCCATGATCTGTGAACACACCGTCGGCGAAGAATGAATAAGTGTTGTGTGTCTTGGAGTGAAGCAAGTAGGCAGATGTGTGTGTGCACAGAGAAAATACTTGTTAGAATTGGGCCTGTTGTTTGCATATAATTGGCTATAAAAGGTAAAAAGAGCGTCAGACTTTGTTTTATTCTGGACGCTACAATACATTACAGTGTTTCCCACACATTCATTTATTTGTGGCGGCCCGCCACGAAAGAATTACGTCCGCCACAAATAATTTTTTTTTTTTTTTTTTTTTTTTTTTTGTCCTGTCCAGCTTCTCAGGCAAATCATGTAGTTGATGTAGATGCCCATATAGGCTGTTCAGATTTACTTTACAAAAGAGAAATGTAGGATACTTCTCTTGTTGCCTTATTTGTATTTGACCACTACTGTTTTCTGTTTATTTGTTACTGACTGTGGCAGGACCCCTCTGCCTCTGTTTCACTTTATGTTGCTGGTAAATAATATGGTTGTAGTAGTAGGCTAAAGTTAAATTATTTAGTATGCACTATTAAAGGGGCAGAGCTTTAAGAGAAATTTTAGCTTTTATATTTTATAAGATATATTTTTTGTAAGAACCACAATTAATAAATATATTTCAGTGAATAACTTATTGTTCAAATCTTTATATAAATATGTACATAAAATGTTGTAATTATATTGTAAAATGGATGGATGGATGGATGGATTGACGTTTAAAACAAAACTGTTATTATTAATTAGTAAGTATACATTTTTTTAGCCTTTTTAGAGAAAATCATATCATTGTAGTAAATTATGCAAATTACTCGATGATGTCATGGCGACCACGCCGATAGTCACGCCCATAGCCACACCCCCACCACCACAGGTATCTTGGCAGTTTATGGGAAACACTGCATTATATTACTTTATTTTGTGAGGTGTGGTGGCTAATATGAAGCTGTACATTAAGGAGAACCCCTAAATCTAATTCAACCGGCTGTATAGCGTAGCGCTTTTATTTTGAAGACGGAAAAGTGTGTGATTGTTTTAAGAAAGTGTCTTGACATGTTTTAATGTCGGACCGACTGTTTGCAATAATAAAAAAAAAAAGTCTCTTTTCGACCGTCTTTCAATTCTGTTGAGCTTTTATGTCATCTTAGTTGCTAAATCAGTCACAGTAACAATCTAAATGTTGTTATCACTGCACCTTAACCGAAAATCTGAACACAGAAGTGAAGCACCACCCACCTCTGAATGACAAGGGCAGGGATGTTGTCTCTTCTCACGGCGAAAAATAGTCCTTTCTTGTCGGGAGAACAATTTGCCATGGCTGTGAACCTGATATTTCCATAAGGCAGAGACTTTCTTTTGTCCATTTCTGCTCGCTTGTGGCTCATCAGTAGCAAGTGAACTGCAGTTAAGTTCCCCCCCACCCCCTGCAATGGCACGCCCCGATGGTCAGAAAAGGAAGTGTTTGAGTTAACCGGGCGTTAAAAAAATTGCGCCGTTATTGAAGTTTATAGTTAACACGTTATCGCGTTAACTTAGACAGCCCTAATTATTAATAAATTGAATGTTTAAAAAAGCTTTTTATTTTATATACTTTATACTAACTAAATATTTGTATGATTATGCATTTTTGACATTGTGTGCATAATTTAGGAACATCCTTAGAACATAAAATATTAAGGATGTGAATCTTACAACGACTTGTGATTCAAATCTATTCCAATTCTTAGGGTGACGTTTTGATTCGGAATTGGTTCTCCATTTGCAATATTTTATGTGGTATATAAAAACCTTTCCATAACAGGTTGCAGTTACAAAACTTCTCCTACGCGCCGCGAGTAAGCAGAGAAATGGCCTGAAACATATTCTTAAATATCGATTTTGGAAAATTTTAGATTGATTCTGAATCGTAACAGGAATTGCGATTCGGTTGTGAATCGGTTTTGGCTGACACCCTTTTAAATAATATTTTTTTTCACAGTATTTTTCCTCATTAAATTCTCAACATATTTATTAGCTGTGTGAATCACTGGGCACCTGACAATTCGGTCCGACTCCTGTGGTGACTGTTCGATTCAGTATCGATTATCGATACTGAAAAATAGGTTTTCAAAACAGGTTAGTAAAGCACCTTGTTTGCATGGAGGTAGCCTAAAAGTATTTTTTGAAAATTGATCCTCATTTTTAAAAAAATACATATATACAGTACAGGCCAAAAGTTTGGACACACCTTCTCATTCAATGCGTTTTCTTTTTTTTCATGACTATTAACATTGTAGATTGTCACTGAAGGCATCAACACTATGAATGAACACATGAGGAGTTATGTACTTAACAAAAAAAGGTGAAATAACTGAAAACATGTTTTATATTCTAGTTTCATTCATTCACATGTATATATACATATATACACACACATGTATATATACATACATACACACACATGTATGAATTAATTCGAATGTGAATCTGTTTTTTTTGTTCATCCTGAATGTTCGGTTTGTAAGTTATAAATAAATGATAAATGGGTTATACTTGTTTCGCGCTTTTCTACCTTCAAGGTACTCAAAGCGCTTTGACAGTATTTCCACATTCACCCATTCACACACACATTCACACACTGATGGCGGGAGCTGCCATGCAAAATACATACCGGTACATCAAAACAATTTTAATTGACAAATTACTTGATAGTTTTTGTCTAAAAAATATAATTGTATGCCATATAAAAGTGACTACCGTATTTTCCGCACCATAAGCCGCCCCGTGTTGTAAGCCGCACCTTCAATGAATGGCATATTTCAAAACTTTGTTTACCTATTAGCCGCCCCGTGTTATTAGCCGCACCTACGCTACGCTAAAGGGAATGTAAAAAAAACAGTCAGGTAGGTCAGTCAAACTTTAATAATATATCACAAACCAGCGTTCTAACAACTCTGTTCACTCCCAAAATGTAATGTGCAAATGTGCAATCACAAAAATAGTAACACTCAAAATAGTGCAGAGCAATAGCAACATCAATAACTCAACGTTGCTCATACGTTAGTGTCACACAACACACAAAATAAACATTTAAAGCTCACTTTCTGAAGTTATTACTCATCCACAAATCCCTCGAATTATTCTTCTTCGGTGTGCTTCACTTGTTTTCTGACACCATCTATGATGTGGACGCGCATGCAGTCATAGATCAACAAGGACGGAGCTGCGTGAAAAATGTCACCTGGTCTCTTCGCTCATTTTTTCTTCATCCATCCATCCCTTCGAGTTAGCTTTTATGATGACGCCGGCTGGAAAGTTCTCTTTTGGCAAGGTCTTCCTTTTGAATATCACCGTGGGTGGAAGTTTCTGGCCATTAGCATGGCAAGCTAGAACCACAGTAGGACGACTTCTCATTCCCTGTGGTGCGAATATTCACCGTACGTGTTCCCGTTGTATCCACAGTGCGGTTCACATGAATATCAAAAGTCAGTGGAACCTTGTACGCGTGTCTCTTAGTAGGAGACACTTTGTGGTCTTTACAGAAACACACAAATGAAATGAAACGTAATATCCGCGCGCTTCTTCTTCTACGGGGGCGGGTGCTCACCTTGGCGGTTGCTTACAGTAGAAGAAGAAGCGCTTCCTCTTCTATGGGGGCGGTTGCTTACCGTAGAAGAAGAAGCGCTTCCTCTTTTACGGGGAAAAAAGATGGCGGCTGTTTACCGTAGTTGCGAGACCTAAACTTTATGAAAATAAATATTAATATTAATCCATATATAAGGCGCACCGGGTTATTAGCCGCACTGTCAGCTTTTGAGAAAAATTGTGGTTTTTAGGTGCGGCTTATGGTGCGGAAAATACGGTAATAAAAAACATCTCTAGTAATGTAAAGGGCAGATTAAAATGACACCTTGTTAGGCATGAACTAGAAAGTAAAGTGAGTTTTCTGTTGAAAGTGAAGTACAGGCTGAGACTGTTGAGTGTTTTTCCTCCTGCTGGCAGATGCCTTGGTGGTGTGCCACCTGCCATTTGGACCCACCGCCTACTTCACGCTGTATAATGTGGTCATGAGGCACGATGTCCCCAACATCAACACCATGTCCGAGGCCTACCCTCATCTCATTTTTCACAACTTCACATCTCGGCTCGGCAGGCGGGTGAGTCATCAGTCGTGCTCTTTCATAAACACGCCGCTGCTGTCCTCTCTGAGCCTCGTTCTTCCATCTTCCTCACTCAGGTGTCCAACATCCTCAAGTACCTTTTTCCAGTGCCCAAAGAGGACAGTCGGCGTGTCATCACTTTTGCCAACCAGGAGGACTTCATCTCTTTCAGGTGTGTGTTGAGGGGTCCTCGTCTGGACCGCGGGGACAATTTCAATAATCTTCCTTTTTGTTTTACAGACATCACACCTACAAGAAAACAGACCACAAGAACATTGAGCTGACAGAAGTGGGACCGAGGTTTGAAATGAAGTGTAAGTAACAAAAACAAAACATTAGACCAAACGTTCAGAAACTACAAGTTCCTGGAACTAAAGGTTCTTGTAGAAATGTGTGTTTCAGATAGGGCTGGGCGATATGGCCTTTTATTAATATCTCGATATTTTTAGGCCATGTCACGATACACGATATATATAGCGATATTTTGCCTTAGCCTTGAATGAACACTTGATGCATATAATCACAGCAGTATGATGATTCTATGTGTCTACATTAAAATATTCTCATTCATACTGCATTTATATATGCTCATTTTAAACTTTCATACAGAGAGGGAAATCACAACTAAGTCAATTTACCAAAACTGTATTCATTAAACAGTTATTAAGCAGTGGCACAAACATTCATGTAATTTCCAAAACAGAAAGTGCAAGATTGTCAGAGACATTTTAAAACAAGCTGTGAGTGCACTTTTGTGCATGATGTCACTAAGATGACATATCAAAACAACACTAAATTAAAGTGCACTTTTTGTACAGAATGCCACTACAATAGTCTAAAACAAATAAAGTGCACTTTTTTGCATGATGTCACACAAGATATTTCAATAACTGTCAAATAAAAATGAGCTGCACAATAGGAAATCAAATAGTGTATGTCCTTCGCTGTGGTAGGTTCCTGCGGACGTTATTTCCTTCTGTTGTTGACTATTTTTTTCATACGGTGTTGATCAGGAAATGGAAGATGCCAGGCTCAATTGGGTCAGTGCTGGTTGCTTCGGCATTTTGTTGGTGTGGCATCAGCCGTAGATGTTGACATGCAGAGTTTCAAGCACTCTTCATTCTCTAGTGGGTGACTTTTTAAATGATGCTACAAATTAGCAGTAATGCTACTTTTTGTAGCAACGCTTTTGCCGCATACTTGACATATTACGGTTGTCTGTTCAACATCTTCCCGCTTGAAGCCAAACCACGGCCAGACGATGGACCCTGTGCTGTTTTTCTTAGTTGAATTCTTCTTCCTCCATTTGTTACCAGATTGGCACCTTCTATCTCTTGTATTACCACTCGCACCACTCCGCTAGCATCACAGCTAACGCTAGCCATGTTGCTACCTCTCTGCTCCGCAGGAGCGTATGACATTGCACGCGCGACCGTATGTGACGTGTGTAAGAAGGTTTTATGTCTCTGTGAGAAGGAGAAATAAGAACGAATGAGAAAAGCCTGTCGTGTAATGCCCGCAGCTAAAAGCAACTGCGTGAGAACGTATACTCGAATATCACGATATAGTAATTTTCTATATCGCACAGAGACAAACCCGCAATATATCGAGTATATTCGATATATCGCCCAGCACTAGTTTCAGAGTTCAGGTCCTTTATTCAAATCAGGCTGATGACGTCCAGATGTGTGATACAATATATTTCTACACTGACACCATGTACCGTATTTTCCGGACTATAGCGTGCACCGCTATATAAGCCACACCCACTAAATTGTTGGGGGGGAAACAATATTTGTCCATATATTAGCTAACCTGACTCTCACCAGATCCTTGTAGTTTGCTGAGCTCCACACAAGGATCTGGGCTCGAGGGCAATGCAAACTCCTTCAAGATAGCAAAAAATAATGAACCACTCAGGATCGCCGGGCAGGATTTGATTCAAACAACAATGGCGCCACGCAGCGAGGAGTCGTGTGCTGACAATGACTCTGCTATTGCAACTCTTTTGTCGAATCTATCGAATATTAATTCTTGAAAAGATGAACAGAGAACGGTTTTGAAGGCATTTATTAACTTTTCGCTCTGTCGTTATCCAATATGTCGGCTGTTCTGTTTTGGATTTCCCAGCGTCGCTCTCATCGGCGTCACGGGTTGATTTGGACGTGAGCGGTTGAAGTAGCATGTCAAGTGGTTTATCCAATCACATACAATGATTTTTTTTTTACAAGGCCCTGTCTTCTGAAATACATTTCCTATTGAGAAGTCCCAGATCCTTGTGTGGAGCTCAGCGAACTACAAGTATATGGCGAGAGTCAGCTTATATATTAGCCGCACCGGACTATAAGTCGCAGATATATTTGTTGTGAAATTAGTTATTTACACAGGAATATTCTGTAAATGTAATGTAATTTAAATGTAAGTGTAAATGTAAATGTAAGGTTTTGAAACCTTAATTGTTTCAAAACTTTCTCAGTAACATGGCAGTAAAACGGCTGATCAAACAAAACAGAAGTCATCGTCATTGACCCACTGGCTGCGCTAGCTAGCTCTCCAATCAGCTAAACAGACTCGATAACTCCACAGTGACGTTTTGGTGAATTTACTGAGGAATTTGGGAAACTGAAAGAATACAAAAAGAATGTTGTTGTAAGTTAATAATGCTTACACAGACACTCGTAAATGTGTTGGAATTTTAGCTAATCCTAACGACACCAGCTTGATTACATTACGATAGCACGTACAAACAGACATCCCACATGGGACGCTTTAGTAAGTAAGAATTGTTTTAGTTATATTGTAAAACTTACAAACGTTGCTTGGAGTGCTAAACAAAGACTTCCTACGAGTAGAAACGCTACGCTATACATTTATATACCCACTCAGTGGCCTAGTGGTTAGAGTCTCCGCCCTGAGATCGGTAGGTTGTGAGTTCAAACCCCGCCCGAGTCATACCAAAGACTATAAAAATGGGACTCAGTGCCTCCCTGCGCTCACTGCTCCTCTCACCTCCCAGGGGGTGAACAAGGGGATGGATCAAATGCAGAGGTTAATTTCACCACACCTAGTGTGTGTGTGACAATCATTGGTACTTTTAACTTTATGGACTTCGTGAAGACCGAGGGACAACTGTCCTTTCGGTGGGTTTAAAACAAACAAAAAAAGTCTAAACAGAAATGCAATGCAGACACTGCAGCACCTGCAACTGAGTGAATTCGTCCAAAAGATGGCGCCGTGGCACAAACAATCCACCTGTTCAGTGTGTTTGCTTGTTTTTTTTTAACTGTTTACTTTTAAGAAAAATCCATAAATTAGCTGCACTGTTTCACAAGCCTCAGGGTTCAAAGCGTAGGAAAAAAGTAGCGGCTTGTAGTCTGGAATTTACGGTAAGTGTTTTCAGCCTGGATTTGAACAGGGTGGAGTACAACTGTAACATAAGAAATTGTGCATTTGAAAGGAGTCGGTCCACTTCTCGTGTTGAAATTAAGTTAGTAAAAAGTCATGAGCAAGAAACTGCATACTAGTTTAAAGACTACGGCTGGATAATACAGCTGTATAATAGACTGTATTTATATTATTCACATGTGAATAATGCTGTATAATAGACTGTATTTATATTATTCACATGTGAATAATGCTGTATAATAGACTGCATTTGTATTATTCACATGTGAATAATGCTGTATAATAGACTGATTATATTATTCACATGTGAATAATGCTGTATAATAGACTGTATTTATATTATTCACAAGTGAATAATGCTGTATAATAGACTGCATTTGTATTATTCAAATGTGAATAATGCTGTATAATAGACTGTATTTATATTATTCACAAGTGAATAATGCTGTATAATAGACTGTATTTATACTTTTCACATGTGAATAATGCTGTATAATAGACTGTATTTATATTATTCACAAGTGAATAATGCTGTTTAATAGACTGTATTTTATTATTAAAATGTGAATAATGCTGTATAATAGAATATATTATTCACATGTGAATAATTCTGTATAATAGACTGTATTTATATTATTCACAAGTGAATAATGCTGTATAATAGACTGTATTTATATTATTCACAAGTGAATAATGCTGTAAAATAGACTGTATTTTATTATTCACATGTGAATAATGCTGTATAATAGAATATATTATTCACATGTGAATAATGCTGTATAATAGACTGTATTTATATTATTCACATGTGAATAATGCTGTACAATAGACTGTATTTATATTATTCACATGCGAATAATGCTGTATAATAGACTGTATTTATATTATTCACATGTAAAAACTACCTAAGTGTTTATTGTCTATTGTGAGCGAACTGTGGTGCTGAATTTCCCCAAGGGATCAATAAAGTACTTTCTATTCTATTCTATGGTAGTTCCACTGGTCACACAGATGCCACACTAAAGTTCCTGAGTAGGTTGTAATAGAAATAGACAACAAATAAGTTGTCTCCGCATACTGAAACTGGGAATAGCAAGGTGTGGAAACGCCCCAACTGTGTTCAACCAATCAGCCGTTCGACAGCAGAGCCCACCTCTCTCCAGGTCCTGCAGGGAACTAAAGTAGTTCCTGTGGAACTTGATTTAGTTTTCGGTGGAAACGCAGGCGGGGTTATTTCATTTACCTGAGTCAACGTCAAAGTTCCCGTGGTTTGAAATAGGCCAATTACTGATTTTTTGTCTCCAAAAGGCGTAAACCATGCTGTGCTCTTGTGTGTGCAGTGTACATGATCAGACTGGGCACTCTGGAGAACGAGGACACGGCGGACGTGGAGTGGCGACACCACGCCTACACCAACACGTCCAAGAAAAGAAGGTTCCTCAGTGTTCAATAGGCTGATGAATCCTGATGGTTATGTGCAGGAAACACATTCTTTCAAACACGTCTGACCGCTTTCATGCCTTCTTCAAATAAAACAATGTCTTCAATTACAGTGTGCCAAAGAAAAGGACAATCATTGCTTTTCTTAGGTCATGTGAATATAAAAATGTCTCCTGGATCTGATGACTGTGACCACATTGCTGCATGTGCCCAGCTTATATTGATATCAGATATCGCTCCAATAGCATCGGATGATGTTGGCTTGGCATGTCAAATGTGCGATACGAGCAGTCCTGCAGCGTGTTTACTTGTGTGTGATATCATGTGCGATGCAAGCAATTCATGCAGCGTGTTACTTGTGTGTGATGTCATGTGCGATACGAGCAGTCCTGCAGCGTGTTTACTTGTGTGTGATATCATGTGCGATACAAGCAATTCCTGCAGCGTGTTTACTTGTGTATGATATCATGTGCGATACAAGCAGTCCTGCAGCGTGTTTATTTGTGTGTGATATGTGCCATACTAGCAGTCATGCAGCGTCTTTAGTTGTGTGTGATATCATGTGCGATACGAGCAGTCCTGCAGCGTGTTTACTTCTGTGATATCATGTGCAATACAAGCAGTCCTGCAGAGTGTTTACTTGTGCGTGATATGTGCGATACAAGCAATTCATGCAGCGTGTTACTTGTGTGTGATGTCATGTGCGAAACGAGTAGTTCTGCAGCGTGTTTACTTGTGTGTGATATCATGTGCGATACAAGCAATTCCTGCAGCGTGTTTACTTGTGTATGATATCATGTGCGATACAAGCAGTCCTGCAACATATTACTTCTGTGTGATATCATGTGCGATACAAGCAGTCCTGCAGAGTGTTTACTCGTGTATGATATCATGTGCGATACGAGCAGTCCTGCAGTGTTTACTTGTGTGTGTGTGTGTGTGATATCATGTGCAATACAAGCAGTCATGCAGTGTTTACTTGTGTATGATATCATGTGTGATACGAGCAGTCCTGCAGCGTGTTTAGTTGTGTGTGATATCATGTGCGATACAATCAGTCCTGCAGCGCGTTTACTTGTGTGTGATATCATGTGCAATACAAGCAGTCATGCAGAGTCTTGTGTGTGTGATGTCATTTGCGATACAAGCAGTCCTGTCGCGTGTTTTTTTTTGTAAAGCTGGACAGACAGTTAACATCTAAATGTCCTCCAATAAGCACACAATTTCTTCCATTTTACTAAAGTCATTTACAAAAGGTAAACATGCTAGCTATATAGGCTACTAGTAGCTACACAACAGCTCAGCGCACAAGAACACACAAGTTAGACATAGGTAATAATTATTTCACAATAAAAGGTGACAGTCAATATAAACAACTATCAAATAATTATAGTACATATTACTTACACATATATAAGTCCCCAAGCCGCAAATCTGACACCCTAATTAGTGTTTCTAATAAAACAATAACACAAAATAACAGCTAACTTTTTCTGCTAATTTTTCATGCGTACGCTTCCTGTTCATGACTTGGTACTTGATGCATTTGAACTGTTAGCTTGCTAACATTAACATTTAAGTTAGGATTGCGTATTTCAGCATTCGCACGCTATTTCTCCCTAAATTGCACTTTTTTTTTTCTTTTTTTTTTGCAATGTTCTAATGCAGAATGTTGTTTTTTTGCCTTTAGAGTGTGTCACGGGCTAATTAAAAAACAACAAGCCCTAGGCCGCAACTTGCCCCTGGGCCACACTTTTGACATCCCTCGTTATTGGCTACAAATGGCCGAGCGTATGATAGTCAATGTTATTAAAAATGGTATGTACAACGTTATTACTTTTCTTGCTGTTTAAAAATTGACATTTGTTCTGTTTACCAATAAAAGCTGCCTGTCTTCGACATAAAAATGGAAAAGTCACATCCAGGCAGGTATTTGCATGAAACACAAGTTAGCCACGCCTCCTCACTGTTCTCGTCCAATGGGCGGTGTCGCCTGCTGGTGTGGGCCAATGACAAAAGAGCATTTCGGAGTTTTTCCGCATTCTCTGTCATATGACAATCAATGTTGTTAATAATGGTATGTACAGCGTTATTACTTTTTTTTGCTGTTTAAAAAATGAAATTTGTTCTGTTTTTCAATAAAAGTTGCCTGTCTTCGACATAAAAATGGAAAAGTCACATCCAGGCATGCATTTGCATGACACAGAAGTTAGCCGCGCCTACTCTCTGCCCTCGTCCAATGGGCGGTGCCGCTTGCTGATGTAGGCCAATGACAAAAGAGCATTTCGGAGCTTTTCCGCATTCTCTGAACTTCTTGACAGATTCGTCTGTCGAGTGCGAGAGTTCAAGATGGCGGCCACAGGTAAGAACTTTAAATCATCTCTGCTGGTAAAAGTGCTTTTTTTTGGTCCTGAGAACCAAAGACAAACAGCCACGGCGGCATGTGTTTGTGGACGCTCACAAGTCATTTATCTGTCGAGGAACAAAAAAAAAAAAAAAAAAAAGCGCAAAGTGGACTAACGTCATGTGTAGCATAAGAGCCGGAAAGCAGGCTAGCTGCCGGGTTAGCGACGTCACCTTTTAAAGGTTTAAAGTGTGACAATAATATTGTCAACATGCTGCTAATTGGACATCACCTTCCTAACCAGTCGGCCAGTCACCTTAAAGCCGCTTAGGAACGCGGCCTCCCACAAACAATGCACTTTTACACAGCAGCTTTAAGCTAATAGCATTAGCATCAGTCCAAGTTTGCAGGCGAGTAAACGTTGATCAAACACTTTTTATTCGACGTGAATTGTTGCTTTTGTTGACTTTCCCAACACTTGTTAGCCGCCAACTTTGTCAATGTCTGCTTTAGCAGCTGCTGGTTATTTATGAAATGTCGCTCTTCATTTGACATCCAAAGTCTGCTCTATTAACTGACAAACTAGGTTTAGTTCGAGACAATCATCGATCTATCGATACCAGTTACAGCAGCAACATCGACTCCAGACGAGCATGATGATGACTTTGTGTTTGTTCTACAAATGCAAAATGTGTTGTTCATGTGGCTACAAAGTTGGTATTGTTGTACCTCTATTACGGCTGTCATCAAAGTTTTTTGTTTTTTTTTGGACGCTGATTCTATTCTATTTTGTCAATTCGATAAAAAAAAAAAATGGTTGAATTACCCTGACAATTTCATTCAATAAAAATGTGTGTATTTAAAAATTCAGTATGTACACTATATTGCCAAAAGTATTTGGCCACCTGCCTTGACTCACATATGAAGTTGAAGTGCCATCCCATTCCTAACCCATAGGGTTCAATATGATGTCAGTCCACCTTTTGCAGCTATTACAGCTTCAACTCTTCTGGGAAGGCTGTCCACAAGGTTGCGGAGTGTGTTTATAGGAATTTTACACCATTCTTCCAAAAGCGCACACTGATGTTGGTGGAGAAGCCCTGGCTCTCAGTTTCCGTTCAAATTCATCCCAAAGGTGTTCTATTGGGTTCAGGTCAGGACTCTGTGCAGGCCAGTCAAGTTCATCCACACCAGACTCTTGTCATCCATGTCTTTATGGACCTTGCTTTGTGCACTGGTGCTCAGTCATGTTGGAAGAAGAAGGGGCCCGCTCCAAACTGTTCCCACAAGGTTGGGAGCATGGAATTGTCCAAAATGTTTTGGTATCCTGGAGCATTCAAATTTACTTTCACTGGAACTAAGGGGCCGAGCCCAACTCCTGAAAAACAACCCCAAACCATAATTCATCCTCCAACAAATTTCACACTCTGCACAATGCAGTCCGAAATGTAGCGTTCTCCTGGCAACCTCAAAAACCCAGACCCGTCCATCAGATTGCCAGATGGTAAAGAGTGATTCATCACTCCAGAGAAGGCGTCTCCACTGCTCTAGAGTCCAGCGACGACATGCTTTACACCACTGCATCCCACGCTTTGCATTGGACTTGGTGATGTATGCCTTAGATGCAGCTGCTCGGCCATGGAAACCCATTCCATGAAGCTCTCTGCGTACTGTACGTGGGCTATTTGGAAGGTCACATGAAGTTTGGAGCTCTGTAGCAACTGACTATGCATCTTTGCACTATGCGCTTCAGCATCTGCTGACCCCTCTCTGTCAGTTTACGTGGTCTACCACTTGGTGGCTGAGTTGCTGTTGTTCCCAAACGCTTCCATTTTCTTATGATAAAGCCGACAGTTGACTTTGGAATATTTAGGAGCGAGGAAATTTCACGACTGGATTTGTTGCACAGGTGCCATCCTATGACAGTTCCACGCCAGAAATCACTGAGCTCCTTAGAGCGGCCCATTCTTTCACAAATGTTTGTAGAAACGGTCTCCATGCCCAAGTGCTTGATTTTATACACCTGTGGCCGGGCCAAGTATTTAGGACACATGATTCTCATCATTTGGATGGGTGGCCCAATACTTTTGGCAATATAGTGTATTAAAAAAAATCTGCATTAAAATTCCCCTGTGATCCTCATTGGCTGGGACTGAGACTGGATTGATTGCTTCGGTCTTAATTTACCGGAAGTTTGCAAAGGTTTTACAGGAAGTGTACAAAGTTTTGTACGATTTTGTTTCTTTATTACAAAATCTTTTTTCGATACTGACATTATATAACAGAATTTTTTTGCATGTGAATATGCTGACAATTTCGTAAAGTGTTAATTTTTCTTAAGTTCATAATGTAATTAAATTTACCAGGAGTGTGTCTTGAGTTTTGAAGCAACAAATATTGCATCGGCTGCTTCAGTCTTAATATACCGGAAGTGTATGAAGGTTAATTTGTGTCTTTATTACAAAAGCTTTTTTTGACACTGAATCTATGTAACTGAATTTTTTGCATTTTAATGTTGTGAACTGTTTTTTTTTTTTTTACATCAAACTATGCTGACAATTTCATTTAATTTCATAATTTAATTTACCAGAAGTGTGTTTTGTGTTTTGAAGCAACTAATATTTGTTTTTTTTAACACTGAATTTTAAAACATTGTATTTTTAACAAAACGAAAATTTAAACACATTTTTATTTAATGAAATTGTCAGCATCATTTGATTTAATTTGTGATCAAAATGTGTGTTTACCAATTAAGTGGAAAAAAATCAGTAAAATAAACAGTGTAATCGACACCTGATTGACTGGCTCTGAGACAGGATTGATTGCTTTGGTCTTAATTTACCGGAAGTGTATGGAGTTTAATTTGTGTCTTTGTTATGAAAGCTTTGTTGACACTGAATTTATTTAACTGATTTTTTTGCATTTTAATTTGGTGAACTGGATTTTTTTTTGTCATAATATACTGACAATTTCATAACATTTTTGTGATTTGATTACATTTACCAGAAGTGTGTCTTGAGTTTTGAAGCACAAATATATTCACAGTTTTTTTATACACCAAATTTTTAGGCACACAGTTTGCTCACAAATTTTCATAATGTAATTTGATTATATTTGTAAAAAAAAATAGGTGTTTAAACATTAAGTGTAAAGAAATATTTTTGCACCGAAGGTTTTTACACAGAATTTTAGGAAGTTGTATTTAACAAACTGAATTGTTAAACACAAATTTTGCTCACAAATTTTTAATACATGACATTTTTCAGCATAATTTGATTGAATTTGTAAGCAAATTTGTGTGTAAAAAAAAAAAAAATTCTGTGCTGAAAAATTCGCCCGCCAACATGACACCTGATTGGCTGGTTCTGAGACAATATCGATTGCTTTGGTCTTAATTTACCGGAAGTGTATGGAGGTACATTTTTTTTTATTAAGAAAGCTTTTGCTTGTCACTAAATGTATATAACGGAATTTTTTTATTTCAAATTATGCTGAAAATTTCCTGAACATTAATTTAATTTCTTAATGTTATCAAATTTACTGGAAGTCAGTCTTTGAGTTTTGAGGCAACAAATAATTCTGCATTGAATTTTTTTCTCAGTGAAGTGTTGAAATTTCATTAAATAAAAAAATTAGCAGCATAATTTCTGTGTTAAAATACAGTGTTTAAAAATTCAGTGCAGAAATATTTGTTGATTCAAAACTCAATGCGCACTTCTGGTAAATTTAATTCAACTATGTAATTAAATGAAATGAAAATTTTATAAAATTGTGTTTAAAAAATTCAAATGGGAAAGAAAAATCGGATACACAAATTCAGTGTCAAAAAGCTTTTGGAATAAAGACACAACTGAACATCTGTACTTTAATAAATGCTAGCTAACATACATGATTTGTCAGAATAAAAGGTGCATGAATGTGTAAATGCAGACAAAAAATAAAATTATTTGGACTTTTGCATGAAACCTGCAGTGTAACCTGGAGGGTTTCTAAACAGTCAGTGAAATTGTTGCAGTGTTGTTGAAACGTTGACTATACTGATGCAAGTATTTAACTGATTTATCCAAAATCTAACATTCTGGTTCAGACAGTCCCATTATCAAGTGTCAATGTGATGCCAAATGCAAATTACTTGGTGGTTTGACTTCCTGTTTCAATTACAACAATTATAACCATCATGACGCAGTAAGTTGAATGATGCGGACACGTTTGTTACTGGATACTTTCTAATACGCTTCTGCCTTGAAGACTTTATGTGTAAGTAATATGTAACTATAATTATTTGATACTTGTTTATATTGACAAATGTCACCTTTATTGTCCAATTATTATTACGTATGTCTAGCATGTGTGCTATAGTGTGCTTAGCTGTTGTGTTGCTGCTAGCTCCTAGTAGCCTATTGCCTAGCCTGTTTACCTTTTGACTAAAACAGAATACATTTGTGTCCTTGTTGGACATTTAGATGTTAACTGGCTGTGCAGCTTTGCATAAGAAAACACCTGGCAGGACTGCTTGTATCGCACATGATATCACATAAGTAAACACGCTGCAGGACTGCTTGTATCGCACATGATATCACACACACAAGTAAACACGCTGTACGACTGCTTGTATCGCACATGCTATTTCACAAGTAAACACTCTGCAGGACTGCTTGTATCGCATATGATCTCGCACACAAGTAAACACTGCAGGACTGCTTGTACCGCACATGATGTCACACACTAGTAAACATGCTGCAGGACTGCTTGTATCACACATGCTATCGTACACTAGTAAAACGCTGCAGGACTGTTAGTATCGCACACAAGTAAACACTCTGCAGGACTGCTTGTATCGCACATGATCTCGCACTCAAGTAAACACTACAGGACTGCTTGTATTGCACATGATGTCACACACTAGTAAAACGCTGCAGGACTGTTTGTATCGCACACAAGTAAACACGCCGCAGGGCCGCTTGTATTGCACATGATATCGCACACAAGTAAACACTACAGGACTGCTTGTATTGCACATGATGTCACACACTAGTAAAACGCTGCAGGACTGTTTGTATCGCACACAAGTAAACACGCCGCAGGGCCGCTTGTATTGCACATGATATCGCACACAAGTAAACACTGCAGGACTGCACATGATATCACACAAGTAAACACGGTGCAGGACTGCTTGTGTCGCACATGATATCACACACAAGTAAACATGGTGCAGGACTGCTTGTATCGCACACATCACACAGGTAAACACTGTGCAGGACTGCTTGTATCGCACATGATATCACACAAGTAAACACTGTGCAAGACTGCTTGTAGCGCACATGATATCACACAAGTAAATAAACACGGTGCAGGACTGCTTGTATCGCACACATCACACAAGTAAACACGCCGCAGGGCTGCTTGTAGAGCACTGCTTCAACGGCATGGCGATGTTGGGAGAGTGGCCGTGCCAGCAACCTGAGGGTTCCTGGTTCGATCCCCACCTTCTACCAACCTCGTCACCTCCGTTGTGTCCTTGAGCAAGACATTTCACCCTTGCTCCTGATGCGTCGTGGTTAGGGTCTTGCTTGGCAGCTCCCGCCATCAATGTGTGTGTGTGAATGTGGAAATAGTGTCAAAGCGCTTTGAGTACCTTGAAGGTAAAAAAGCGCTATACAAGTATAACCCATTTATCATAACTTGATAGCTGAAATGAGCGTCGATTGTGTTCCAGGGTGCAAGTGATCGACTTTTGATTGGACAGCACGCTGCGTCACTCTTGCCGAAGCTCCGCCTCCACCCTCCTCTCATCATGTCCTCCACCTCCTCATACTCCTCCTCGGGGGAAACCAGTCCCGAGGACGTGCCTCGAGGTGGGGGCACCATCCGCGTTTACCTGCCCAACAAGCAGAGGACCGTGGTGAGACTTGCTGCTCCTCTGTCACAATACTTCCACACTGTGGTCCGTGCTGGAGGAACTTCCTTCTTGTCTTGCTCTCAAATGTGTCCAAGCTCCCTTTTCTTTGACAGCCACAATTGGCAAGAACATTCATCTCAAGGAACTGGAGGTCAACCTATCACAGGCCGTGATAATCCAGTTTTTGTTCTTCTCTCCCGCCGTCTTCCCGGTTATTGTTTCTTTTCACTCCAACAGCGATGGAGTCTCTCGTTAAGCCTACGTCCGCAATCTGACATAAATGCAAATTTTGTGTAAATAAATCAAATCAACTTTATTTATAAAGCACAATTAAAATGTACCACAGGGGTAGCCAAAGTGCTGTACATTAAGCAGGTTAAAAGATAACACAAGAAAAACGAGCAAACAACACAACACAGAGCACGATAAAAAAAATAAAAAATAACTTGACAAATACGAGATTACCGTATTTTCCGGTAAGTAATTCACACCCAGTAAATTTTAGAACCAAAAAAATATGTTTCCAAATATTAGCCGCACCGGACTCTATGTCGCAGATGTATGAGTTGTATAATGAGTTATTTACACAGAAATATTCTATAAATGTTTATTTGCATACCTTAACTGTTTCTAAACGGTGTCTGTAACGCGGCAGTAAAACAGTGGATCAAACAAAACAGAAGTCATCGTCATGGACCCACTAACTCCGCAAGCAAGCTCTCCAATCAGCTAAACAGACTCAATAACTCCACGGTGACATTTTGGTGAATTTACTGAGGAATTTGGGAAACTGAAACAATACAAAAAGAATGCCGTTGCAAGTTAATAATGCTAACACATTCGTAAACGTGTTAGCATATTAGCTAATGCTAACAACGCTAGCGTCATTACATTACGATAGCACATACAGATATGCATGAAAACACTCCTACAGACATCACACATGGGACGCTTTGTAATTAAGAATTGTTGTAGTTATATTGTAAAACTTACAAACGTTGCTTGGAGTGGTGAAGGAAGAATCCATACAAGTAGAAATGCTAAGGACGGCTAGAAGACTGAACGGCACTCACTAAATGGAAGGACCCTCCAATGAGTAAACTCGTCCAAATGATGGCGCCGTAGCACAAACAGTAAAGCACATTTTCAGTGTGTTTGCTTGTTTTTTAATTTGGAAACTGATTGTATTATGGCCTTAAACAAAGAAAAATCCCAAAATGATGCACACTGGGAAATAAGCCGCAGGATTCAAAGTGTAGGAAAAAAGTAGTGGCTTATAGTCTAGAATTTACGGTGTTATATACGTAAGTAAAGAAGGTGAGGCAGCAGCTCACACATTCTCATACTTTTTGTAACATCCAGGAAGAAATGTCCGCCATCTTGAGAAATGTCTCAACTATAATCAACGTGAAGGAGCCCACAATTATTTTTATTTCAATGTTGACTATATTTCAGGGTTCCAAACTGTTTTCAAATGGAGTAGATGAGTTATTGTGATGTAGAGAAATGTCATATTTTGACCCACTTTCCCAGGAGATGTTTCATATTTTGAAATAAAATGTTGATGTTCCTTAGACACGCACAATAAAGGTGTTTGATGTTTTTTGTGATAGATCAACCCATATGTCACTATTGCTCCCATTTTTCCTTAAAAATAATGTTAAAAAAAAACTACTTAAAGCCTAGTCCAGTTGTTTACTGACATATAATGTTCATGTTAAAATAACTTTTACTGTAGATGAATATCACCTCCATATATCGCCAATGGGCCTCCTTGACTACTAATAATCGGTATGGCGCTCCAAAAAAACCCATATCAGTCGATCTCTACAAGGTCACTTCCGTGTGGGTCATGTCTTTGTAAAGGTGTAGCGCTGTAGTCAGAGAGCACTTTTGTTTTGCAGGTGAATGTCCGTCGAGGGCAGACGGTGTACGAGAGCTTAGACAAAGCTCTGAAAGTCCGAGGCCTGAGCCAAGACTGCTGCGCCGTGTTTCGTCTTCTGGAAGGGTAAGTCACCATGTCATGTTGGATTCCTACGCCATTAGCAAGGTGTGCTACCATGCTAACTAGAGATGTCCAAGGGGATGGGATCAGTGTACAATATTTGCCTCTTTAATCACGCTGTGTCCCAGTGTTTACGTGCTAAGGATTGAACTCCCCTGAAAGATTCCTTCTAAAAGGATGCAGGCTCAGGGAGACACAATTGCCAGTGGGATCGACCGATATTGATATTAATCACATGTATCAACTGTATATTTTTCACTTCATTTATGGCATCACAATTCTAAAGCGATTCATAATTTTCAAAAATTGCTGTACTGTATTTTCCGGTATAGAAGCCGCACCCACTAAATTTGAGAAGACATTTTTTTTCCCCATATATTAGCCGGACCGGACTATAAGTCACAGAAACAGTCTGTAAATGTTTATTCACATACCTTTTAATTGTTTCCAAACGGTAACTGTAACAAGGCAGTAAAACGGCTGATTAGACAAAACCGACAAAACCTGTGGAAGCTAACTCAATAACTCCACGGTGACGTTTTGGTGAATTCACTGAGGAATTTGTGGAATATGCAATATTAAAAGAATGCCATTGTAAGTTAATAATACTAACACAGTCACTTGTAAACGTGTTAGCATATTAGCTAATGCTAACAACGCTAGTGTCATTACATTACGATAGCACGTACAAATATGCATTGAACACTCCTACAGACATCACACATGGGACGCTTTGTAATTAAGAATTGTTTTAGTTATATTGTAAAACTTACAAACGTTGCTTGGAGTAATGAAGGAAGAATCCATACGAGTAGAAACGCTATGGACTGCTAGAATACTGAACGGCACTTCTAATCACTAAATGGAAGGACCCTCCAGTGAGCGAACTAGTCCAAATGATGGCGCCGTAGCACAAAAAGTAAGGCACATTTTCAGTGTGTTTGCTTGGTTTTTAATTTGGAAACTGATTGAATTATGGCCGTGAGCGAAGAAAAATCCAAAAATTATGCGCACTGGGAAATAAGCCGCAGGGTTCAAAGTGTTGCTAATGACTGTATCTTCATTATATTACGATAGCACTAGGGGTGTAACGGTACACAAAAATTTTGGTTTGGTACATATCTCGGTTTAGAGGCCACGGTTCGGTTCATTTTCGGTACAGTAAGAAAACAGCAAAATATAAATGTTTTGGTTATTTATTTACCAAATTTGTCAACAATGGCATAACATACGTCTCTGCGTTACTGACCTGTCTCTGCTCGGGATGGTCTCCTGCTGGCACCACTATGGACTGGACTCTCACTGTTATGTGGATCCACTAGGGACTGTACTTAGAGGGGGGGTTACCCACATATGCGGTCCTCTACAAGGTTTCTCATAGTCATTCACATCGAGGTCCCTTGTGTGGGCTCTGCCGAGGATGTCGTTGTGGCTTGTGCAGCCCTTTGAGACTTTTGTGATTTAGGGCTATATAAATAAACATTGATTGATTGATTGATATACACACAGGGTCCATTGCCAGGGTTGAAGTGGTCAACATATATAAAATAAAAACTAAATAAGATAAGTCTCAGAATGGTTTCTTAACAAAACTTTTCTACATATAAAGTGCTTTTTTTGATTGATTGATTGATTGATTGATTGAGACTTTTATTAGTAGATTGTACAGTAAACTGCCTTTCTTCTACATATAACAAGTGCAACATTAAACAGTTTCAAGTCAACTCAGCCTCCGATTAACTCCCCCCCCCCCCCCCCCACCCAGCCTGGCTAACTTGGCAGTAAGAGGTGGGAGCTGTTTGCTCGTCTTTATCTTCTGATTGATTGATTGATGGAAGCTTTTATTAGTAGATTGCACAGTACAGTACATATTCCGTACAATTGACCACTAAATGGTAACACCCTAATAAGTTTTCAACTTGTTTAAGTCGGGGTCCACTTTGTTGAAGCGATGTTCACTTGGGTGTGGTGCCGCTTCAAATGGGTTAGCATGTTTGACGTGTTGGCAGAAGCATGCCTTACCGCTGCTGAACAATGTCGGCAAACCTCCGTCCTCCGCACCGCGCAGCCGAAGTCTTCCCAAACGGGAGATCTTAACGAGGCAGGAGGGTCTTCCAGCTCTGGCTTTTATATGTTGTCCTAGCCCGGTCATTGCTAGCGTGCCATGTGTTGTGCCTCAGTGTGCATTGTTTACACAACGTGCGCTACGCTACTTAATATGTCCGTGTGGAAACTCGTTCGGTACACCTCCGGATCGAACCGCAACCCCCGTACCGAAACGGTTCGATACAAATACACGTACCTTACACCCCTAGATAGCACGTACAAATATGTATGAAAACACTCCTACAGACATCACACATGGGACGGTTTAGTTAGTAAGAATTGTTGTAGTTATATTGTAAAACTTACAAACGTTGCTTGGATTGATAAATGGATAATGCATACCAGTAGAAACGCTATGCACGGTTGGAAGACGAACACGGCATTCCGGTTGGAATATATATATAAAAAAAAGCCCTCGTAAATGGTAGGACACCTGCAGTGAGCAAACTCGTCCCAAAGATGGCGCCATAGCACAAACAAAAAAATATTCATAAATTAGCCGCGCTGTTTTATAAGCCACAAGGTTCAAAGTGTAGCAAAAAAGTAGCGGCTTATTTTGTGTGCGTGTGCGTGCGATGTATTTTGTTTAAGAATTCTACTTAAAAGATGCATTTTTAGGCCATCTCCATGCAACCAGAATGAGCTTTTCTAACATGTAACGTGTTTTGAAAAAGTTTAATTATGATTTTATACCAAATGATACATTGCGAGAATCTGTTTAAATCGAGAATCGCGTTGAATCAATTTGTCACCCTAGGAATCAGAATCAGGATTGCATCGTTAAGCGGCCAAAGATTCACACTCCAACAAAACACTATCAGGGAACCACAACAAAACATGAAAAACAGTGGCTTTACTAACAGCGTCTATTTATTTTAGTCATTAAAAATAAACAAACCTCGGTCAAAAATATTTCAGAGTGTGTACAAGTACTTTTTCAGCACATTCAACAATACCCCGATAATGATAATTTTGGTCTGGATAACATGAAATATTCGTATAGTTACATCCCTACGGCGCACTGCTGATTTGGTAAGTTTACCCCCTAACAAAGATGCTGACAATCCAGAATTTCAATGGGAGGTTTATTTTAACTGAACATGAACAAATCCAGAAAACATTCAAAAAAGTTGATATAAATCCATGTGCATTTGCTGGCATTAATTAGTCTGTGATTCTAACACCAAAGGTGACTTGGTACAGACTTCCCGCTGGCTTGGAATGTGGTTGCGACTTAGGGAGTTGTTTGATGATGCCATTGTCTAATTAACATAATTGGCCATGACGCAAAACTAACAGGAAGTTGTTAACTTTTGGGTGTTGGTGTTTTGTTGTGCAGTGGTGTGTGCATGCGTGCCTTCTAACATGCATGGGCAATGTCAAGAAAACATTCCTGCTGTGTCCCGTGCCTTCATTTTGAAAGATCTTCTAATATCTTACTGTATTGTTGTTGCTGAAGTCACTCAGCATTTTTGTAAACAACGCTTTAACTTGCATGCTTTCTAGTGTTTAGTCCTACACAGGTAGTTTTTTGTTGTTAACTTCCTTCCATCCATCTTCTTCCGCTTATCCGAGGTTGGGTCGCGGGGGCCAGTAGCCTAAGCAGAGAAGCCCAGACTTCCCTCACCCCAGCTACTTTGTCCAGCTCTTCCCGGGAGATCCCACGGCGTTCCCAGGCCAGCCGGGAGACATAGTCTCTCCAACATGTCCTGGGTCTTCACCGTGGTCTCCTACCGGTCTGACGTGCCCTAAACACCTCTTCATGGAGGCATCCGGGTGGCGTCGTGACCAGATGCCCGAACCACCTCATCTGGCTCCTCTCGATGTGGAGCAGCAGCTTCACTCTGAACTCCTCCCGAATGACAGTTTCTCACCCTATCTCTAAAGGAGAGCCCCGCCACCCGACTCAGGAAACTCATTTGGGCTGCTTGTACCCGTGATCTTGTTCTTTCGGTCATAACCCAAAGCTCATGACCAAAGGTGAGGATGGAAACGTAGATCGACCAGTAAATTGAGAGCTGAGCCGGAAGGCGAAGCTACTTCTTCATCACGACGGATCGATAAAGGGTCTGCATCACTGTCGACGCCGCACCGATCCGCCTGTCGATCTCACGATCCACTCTTCCCTCACACGTGAACAAGAATCTGAGGTATTTGAACTCCTCCACTTAGGGCAGGATCTCCTCCCCAACCCAGAGATGGCACTCCACCTTTTTCCGGGCTGTGGCCACAAGGTTGGTGCCTGTCGTGGCAGTAATCCTAGAACCTGCCGGTGGATACCAGCGGTGAGGGATGCCGTCAAGCTGAAGGAGTCCTATCGGGTCCTTTAGGCTCATGGGACCCCGGAGGCAGCGGACAGGTACTGACAGGCCAAGCGGTGTGTTTAGCGGTTGCGGAGGCAAAAATTCGGACATGGGAGGTGTTCAGGGAAGCCATGGAAAACAACTTCCGGACGGCTTCGAAGCGATTCTGGACCGCCATCCGCCGCCTCAGGAGGGGGAGGCAATGCACTGTCAACACCGTGTACGGTGAGGATGGTGTGCTGCTGACCTGGAATCAGGACGTTGTGGATCGGTGGAGGGAATACTTACTCAGTCCCACCTAAACGTCTTCCTATGAGGAAGCAGTGCCTGGGGAATCTGTGGTGGGCTCTGGGGATGAGGTTGCCGAGGTAGCTAAGACTCTGCAACATTGCGTGGACATCCGGGGTGGTACCTCTAGATTGGCAGACCAGGGTGGTGGTTCCTCTTTTGAAGAAGGGGAACCGCAGGATGTTTTCCAACTATCGTGTGATCACACTCCTCTGCCTTCCCGGTAGCGTTCATTCAGGTGTACTGGAGAGGAGGCTACACCGGATCGTCAAACCTCTGATTCAGGAAGAACAGTGTGGTTTTCATCCTGGTCGTGGAACTGTGGACCAGCTCTATACTCTCGGCAAGATCCTTGAGGGCTCATGGGAGTTTGTCCAACCAGTCTACATGTTTTTTGTGGACTTTGAGAAGGCTTAATTAAGACTCTGCTCCTCGGCAAGTCCTGTGGACACTGCTCATAGAGTATGGGGTATCGGACTGTCTGATTGTGGCGGTCCGCTTCCCTGTATGATCGGTGTTAGCTTGGTCCGCATTGCCGGCACTAAGTCGGACCTATTTCCAGTGAGGGTTGGACTCTGCCACGACTGCCCTTTGTCACAGATTCTATTCATGACTTTCATGGACAGAATTTTTAGGCGCAGTCAGGGCGTTGAAGGGATCCTGTTTGGTGGCAATATACACACTGCAAGTATATATATAAAAAGTAGTAACATGCACCTTCATAACAATATGTAATATGTACAATATACACACTGCAAGTATATATATAATGTAGTAACAGGCACCTTCATAACAATATGTAATATGTACAATATACACACTGCAAGTATATATATAATGTAGTAACAGGCACCTTCATAACAATATGTAATATGTACAATATACACACTGCAAGTAGGGATGATGTTTGATAAGGAATTATCGAGTTCGAGCCAGTTATCGAATCCTCTTATCGAACCGATTCCTTATCGATTCTCTTATCGAGTCCAGATAGGTTGTTGTATATGGAAAAAAACACACAATATTTGGTTTAAAAAAAGCTCACTTTTATTATATAATTTAAAAAAAAATCTAATAAATAAATAAATATTGACTGTTACCCACCTAAAAAAATAAAATAAAATAAATAAATATTGACTGTTATTACCCAAAGTATATTAAATGGGATTTTTCAGAGAAACAAATATATACAGTAACACAAAAACAACCTGTCTCTGTGATCACTATAGGTGTATAAATAATAATATAGTGTTAAATAAAATCAGTACCTCGGGCACAAAACTGAAAATAATACAGCTCTCTTAAAAGTGCACTTCTGCTGCTATTTGACATAACTGTTTGTTATGATGCTTTGACATTTTTGCACTTTATTTCTTTATTGAAAGAAAATTCTATGAAGAGAAAAGTTGTTTGCAAATGTGGTTACAATGCTAAAAAATGAAAAGTTAAAGCTAAAAAAAGAAATACACTTTATTGAGATAACATTATTTCTTTATAGGGGGAAAGACGTTATGAGCTGGAGAATATAACAACTACACTACCCAGCATGCAACGGGAGTTACGAGCATGACCGGTAGCCCTGAAAAGTGTTGCATGTTGCCACGCTGTGAAAGTAAACGTCAAGAACTCAGCCAACACGCCTCGTCTGCATTATTTATAATTAGACAGACAACACATATACAGTGTGATTTTGTTTTGTTTACAAGGAAAGAAAAACAAAAGTTCAAAAAGGGAGATATATGTTGTATATATATGTACTGTATGTGCTGCTTTAAGAATGTTGCGACAGCTGCCGTAAAGGAGGTGCGTTGCTAGCCTGGTTGCTATGTTTCCGGTTGGTCGTAAAAGTGTTCGTCATGTGTTTTGCCCTGCTCAAATCTCTCAGTAAAGTTATTTGATGGATTATAGCTTTTGTTTTGAACTTTATTACACCTTGGAGCGCTTTTTCCCGTCCATTGTTTTCCTGCTTTCGCTATCTGCGCCTAATGACTGAGCTACGTGACGTCATTTCTTGTGATGTCCCACGGAGCATTTCTGGTCGGGACGGGATTCGAATAAAGAATCAACACTTTTTCTTTACTATAGTGGTCTCGATAACGGGTACCGGTTCTCAAAAAGGGATTCGAGTCCGAGGACTCGGTTCTTTTCTTATCAAACAACCGGGAAAACCGGTTTCGAGTATCATCCCTAACTGCAAGTATATATATAATGTAGTAACAGGCACCCTCATAACAAATATAATATGTACAATATACACACTGCAAGTATACCTGTATATACAGTATATATAATGTAGTGAGCGAACTCGTCCTAACGATGGCGCCATAGAGCGAACAATAACACACCATTTAAGTGTCTTTGCATGTGTTTAATGAACTTGTTTTATTATAGCTGTCAGCAAAGAAAAATCCATATATTAGCCGCGGGTTATTGACTCAGTGGCTTATAGTACTGGAGCTGAACAAAGGACTGACATCAAGTATTTTACCTTGATCTTGTTATAGATTTAAAATACTCACCATGTTTTGTGTCATTTCTCCACTAGTCGCAAGAGGCTGACGGACTGGGACACAGACATCACTCCTCTGGTAGGAGAGGAGCTTCTCGTGGAGGTTCTGGACGACATCCCCCTGACCATGCACAACTTTGTACGTGTCTTCATTCCCAAGTCATTTTCGGTGTTTGGTTTCCCCAGAATAGTAAAGATCAGGGTTCTTGTCCTGTTCCAACCTCGGCAGGTACGGAAGACTTACTTCAAGCTGGCTTACTGCGACTTCTGCCACAAGTTTCTGTTCAACGGCTTCAGGTGTCAGACCTGTGGCTACAAATTCCACCAGCACTGTAGCAGCAAGGTGCCCACGGTCTGCGTGGACATGGACACCGTCAGCAAAAGGTGAACAAAGAAATGTTTAAGAAGAAGAAATCATTCCACATCATTCTTTGTTGTTGTCTGCCAAGGTGTGACCAAGGTCCCTGCACCGACGAGTATCCTCAGATACTCTTGCCGGAAAATTCTCCGCCCCAGAGTAACATAGCCTTAACCGCCGAGCCTGCTGGGTAAGTTTATACCCAAATCCAGTCAGCACTAGTGATTTGATACTGGAAAATCCAGACCGCCATACCAGATATTTAATATCGATCCTCCAATCAAAATATCGATAACTTTTGATGCTTTGGTTCAGGGGTGTCCAAACTTTTTCCACCAAGGGAAAAGTATGCACGACTGGAAGACAAACACGGCACTCCGGTTGGAATTTTTTAAAAAAGCACTACCTGTAAATGGAAGGACACCTGCAGTGAGCAAACTCGTCCATATATGGCACCATAATGCAAACAATACAACGCATTCACCACAATAATCACCATGATAACTGAAAAAAGTATGCATGGCTGGAAGACGAACACGGAACTCTGGTTGGAGTTTAAAAAGAAAAAGCAATACCAGTAAAAAGGACACCTGCAGTGAGCAAACTCGAGCAAATATTGATAGCGGTGTCAAAATGTTTTATTTTCGAATGAATCGCGATTATTTGTGACGATTCTTAATCTATTCAAAACAATCTGTTGAATTTTTTTTTTTTTTTCCATCTGTCCTGTACAGCCAATTGTTAATGTAGATGATCTGCTGTAGAGATTTACTTTAGACAAGAGAAGTGTTGGAGACTTCCCTTCTTGCCTTATTTGTGTTTGACTTTATGAAATGTTTGGGTAGAATTGTATTCAACAAAACCAGTTTTCTTCTAAGCAATATAAACATTTATCAGAGCAGGCATGTAATTTTTCCGTCTAAAGTCGGAAATCCGTCTTTTTAAAAAATATTTTCCCTTTTTCTTTGTTTTTTCCGACCTACAATGTGTGTTAAAATCTTGATCCGTCTCTTTGCCATACCTGCCAACAACTTTGGTTTTCCCGTAATGAGTACGGTTTTTGATAATCCAGCGGTAAAAACTACAGTTTTCCACTAAAAATTATTAACTTAAAAATGGAAGCTGTGTAGCGAAGCAACTCCACAGGCAGGGGACTACGTATATGGGAAACATCAATGATGATTGGTTGGTTTACGTATAAGAACATCCATGATTGGCTGGTTGTTTACTAAGATGAGTCACGATTGGTTAAGTTAAGGGCTTATTTACAGTCTTTTTCATGAAGTTCAAAACATGATCAGAGCTGTTTATTTTATGGAGGAATATAGTTAATCATAGAACTGGCACCCAATGTTACTGAAAAGTATTGAATTTAAATCAAGAATCGTTGTGAATACAATCGTTACTCCCAAGAATCGAATCGAATCGTGTGGTGCACAGCTCTACATATTGATATTTTTTATTTAAAAAATGCTAAAAATAGATATTGTGCCAGTTACTGTATGTATTTAGGTGACTAAGTATATTATAATTATTAGTTTGAACATTTCATCTTTTTCTCATTAAATACAGAATTTTTTGCCCTTTTTTTCCTTACATTTTACTGTTGATTTTTTCCCATGTCAGAATATAATAAAAAAATTAATAATACAATTGTGTAACTGCATAGACTAGTGTCAACAATTCTGCCTGTACAAAAATATTAATGTTTACTAACACATTTAACACTGTTTATTATGGTTGTCATTTTTCAAACTTAATAGGTTGGTGTTATTTTATTTTTTAATTACCGTATATTACCAAATAGTAGCCCGGGCGTTTATTTTACAAAATGGAGTCAGACCCCGGGCGGCTATTAGGACATTGGCGGTTATTTGCACAAGGCTTTTACTTATTTTTGCACCAGCCTGCACCAGGCCATTATTTGGTTACAATGGTTACTGTCCAGTATTTTTTTTTCGTACAAACAATTTTAAATGTAAAAGCTATTGTAAACATACAAACAAAAAAACAAGACTATCAAAAGACAAGAGATCAACAAGGCCTCAACATGGCAGTACTGCAACAATTGTCAAATAGAATACCAATACTAAAAATAAATACACTTTTTAAATAAAGCAGCCTACCGGGAAAAATAAAATTATGGTACCAAGTACTCAAGTATTAAAAAACACACCATCAAAACAGAACAATAATACTGTCACTTAAATAAAATAAAGGCTACAGTACTCCAAGTTTTAAATAAAGCAGCATACAGGAAAAATACAATTATGGTACCAAGTACTCTATAAAACCATCAAAACAATAATACTGCAGCAAACGCAACCCCAAATGCAACTCAACCCCACTCATCATCCTCCTCCTCCTCCTCTCCCTCACCCCCCTCACCATCATCCTCCTTTTCAATCACAAGTTCATTGAGGAACTGCTGTTCCTCATCACTCTCCTCCTCTTCCTGAACCACAGCAGCAGCCTGCTGTCTAGCCCTCAACAGCATCTCTCTGCCTGCGTGACATGGCTGTCCCTCCTTGAAGCAGTAAATGAGCTGGTCCTCACTCCCATCAGCTGCCACCGTCAGCCCACACACCTTGTAGGATACCAGAAAGCAACATTCAGCTATGGCTACTGTTTGCAACACGGACACACACACACACACACGATTAAGCCAGCCACTTGTTGCACCAAACACCACCCCGGTGTCTCTCGTGTCACTCGCGGTGGCATACAACTCCTTTGCCTTAATGCGGATCATTTTGCGGGACACACGGTGGTTCAGTCCACGAACGTGATGTATCCACTGACACAAATTAGCATCAAGCTCGTCGCTCACTTTCTTCCTACCTCCACCAGATAAGCGAGCCAGTTTTCCATCGATTGCCGACTGAGATAGTAGTTCTCCCTTTTTTTGTTTCCATTCTCGTACACGTTTTGGGTCAACGTTAAACTGCCTGGCCGCTGCCAAACCAGAATTCTGCTCCGCATACTTCACAACCGCTAGCTTGAACTTTAAGTCAAACTTCCTCTTCTTCCCCCTTAAAGTATTCCCGTCCATCAGTTGTGGTGTACCGGTATCCTGTTCATTCAACTCACTGCTACTGTTGCTTGCCATGTTGAAACTTTTCCTCGTGGGTTTGTTGTGTGTTACGCTATATGCGGTGACCCATTGCAATATGTTGATTACCCAGAATCCCCACGTGACGTCTGCTGTTACCGTAATGACCAGAATTATTGCACCTTTGCTTTTTTTTTAGCTTATAAATTGGGTTTAATGAAAATGAAATCAATATGATTTTAATCTAAATTATGCAAATAACAGCCCATGGGCGGCTATTTGGACATAGGCGTTTATTAGGAAGAGGCTGTTAATTCACAAAATGGGCTCAGACCCCGGGCGACTATTAGGACAAGGGCGTCTATTTGCACAAGGGCGTCTATTTGGTAATATACGGTAATTGGTTATATTTTAGGTATATTTTATTTTTCATTTTCAAAGCTTCTAATATTGTAGACCAATGGTGTCTAAACTTTTTCCACCAACGGGCTGAGGGCCATTTTATATATTTTTTTAACTAAAAAAAATGCTACAGATGTTGCATATATTTAAAGAAAACTTTGTTCTACGTGACTAACTATATTGTTATTAATTATTAGTTAAAACATTTAATCTTATTGTCATTACATTCTAACAGTTTGCTTTTTTTCCTTAAATGTTTACTGTTGTTTTTGTAGATATGTTATTATTTGAAAATACACAACTTTTATAATGTTACCATACACGTTGGGTATATTTGCACAAAGTATCTGCATTGGATCGTTATCGCCGATACCGGCCTGAATTTGAGTTGGTATCGGATCAAAGAGAAACTAGGTGGTATCGCACATGATGAGTCTGCACAAAATAAAACTAAAGGGTGGGAGGATAGCGCAGTGGGTAGAGCGGCTGTGCCAGCAACTTGAGGGTTCCATGTTTGATCCAAGTGTAGCTTACCACCGGCAGTGTAGAGTGAGTGAATGTTGGGTTCTCACTGTGTGAATGTTCTACACCAAAATTAATCTGTTTCTTCTTCTTCTTCTCCGGATTTTGATGCGCTCTACCGTCCACATTTTTAATCCTATTCAAACCGTTCCAACTTCAAACTCTTTAGCCTATTCAGGAATCGCGGGCATATTCTGACATATTCCCCAATTTCCCAGAATTCCAGGTTTTCCGGGACACTTTTCCCATTCAAAATGAATTGGCCATTTTTCAAACGTCCACCATTTCCACATTTTTTAACCGATTCAAACCATTCCACCTTCAACATATTCCACTCATCCTGGACATTCAAACTATAATTTTTCCAAGTAAAAAAAAATTCCACGAATTCTGTTTTTTTTTCAAACCCTTTTTTCACCCTTTTTGCTATCGACTACTCTTCCCACATTTTTCAACATACTTAAACCGTTTCACCGTCAAAACATTCCTCTTAATCAGACTGTTTTTTGAACTGGGAAAATTCCCGGTTTTCCCGAAATTCCAGGAATTCCATAATACCTTTTCTCAATTCAAAATGTTACTACTACAACATTTCTGGACCGCTTTGAAAAATTCTACAACCAACCTACTGGTGTCATTCAGAACATTCTTTTTTTTTTGTTTTTTACCATTTTCAAAAGAAATATCCTTCTTTTCCCGGAATTCCTAAATTTTCATAAAATTCCTCTGGAAAAGAATGGGAAATTTTTCAAAGTTCCACAACTCCAACATGTTTTATCCGATTCAGACCGTTCCAATTTCAAAACATTCAGCCTGTTCAGGAATTGTGTGCTCCCTTTCAACAATTATTTAAAAGAATTCCCGGATTTCCGAGAATTCCCAGTTTTTAGGGACATTTTCCCCATTCAAAATGAATTATCCATTTTTCTAACTTCCACAACTCACACATTCTTCAACTGTTTCAAACCATTTCACCTTTAACACATTCAATTCATCCTGGAAATTCACACAACCTTTTTTCCACATTCAACAAATTTCCATTAATTCAATTTTTTAAAACTTTATTTCCAACCTTTTTTAGTGCGATGACTCCTTTCACATTTTTCAAACCATTTCCACCCTTCCACTGTCAAAACATTCCTCTTAGTCAGGACAAAAAAACAAGTTGGTTTAAGAACTTGAAAATTTCCCTAAATTCTGTAATACCATTTTTCAATTAAAAAAACTTACTACTTCAACATTTCTTGACCGATTAAAACAATTCCAACACCAACCAATTCAGGACATTCATGCTCCTAATCATTCTCCCAAAAAATTCCGCTTTTCCCAAAATTCCCAAATTTCCAGGAAGTTCCCATTGGAATGAATGGGACATTTTTCCATGTTGCACAATTCCCACATTTTTCAACCTATTCAAACCATTCCAACATCAACACTTTCCACTCATCCTGGACATTCAAACTAACACTTGCCCAAGTTCCAAAGCAAATTCCGGTTTTCCTAGAAATTCAAACCTTTCCAACATTCATACTATTCTTACATTCATACTACATTCTGTCAGCATTTCAGTTCAACTTCAGCATTGGAGCATTCACACGCAATTCCTTCAGGAATTGCCTCATCTCGTTTCTAAAAGCTGTCGTCGCTCTCGCCATCCTAAACCTGCTTCCACTCGCTGACAGACCAAGGCCTGTATCAACCATCAGTTCCCAGTTATTGATGGAATCCAAATGACTAAAATGTGTTGATTTGGTGCATTTGCAAACATCTAAAATGATGATCAAACTAAATTATAACCTGCTACTCAAGAATGTACAACAATTCTTCTCAACAAAAGAGGACAAATACAACCTTAGAGGAAAACCTAGTTTTAAACATTTGGGTACACGTGCAACACTTAAGACCTTTAGCATATTAGTATGTGGAATTAAATTATAGAATGGATTAAAAAAATAAATCAAACACAGTCCTAATATAACTCGGTCCAAGAGGGTTTACTAAGTACAAAGGAGAAAAATGTTTATTGAAAAGTGTATATAATTAATTTAATTATGAGATGCAGAATTAAATTGAAGACTTATAAAGAGAACTGCTGTATTTGGAAATTCACTATAGAATGTAAATTGTGTTACAAGAACAGGAAGTGAAACATGTGTGTTAGAAATTGATATGAACCCAAGAAGGGGCGGGATTAAATAAGCCTTGCTTCTTCCCACTCCTTTTCGGACATGTAAAGAGAAATGAGAGTCTGCAAGCTATATGATGTATCACATGTAAATGTATGCATGTTTGAAGTAAATTGATACCATACCAAAACTTAAAATTGCTGCCGGGAAATCCAGTTTTTGTCCTTCGTTCGCGACGTCTTGACGTTTTTTGTCAAATAGGAGACTTATTATGCAAGACCTTGTTCACTATGCAGGTCAATTCCACTTTATTTTGCCCGTATGCGACCTGTATCTGACTTTTTCATGTCCGTGTGAACAGTGCATAGCCAAATCTTTGGTATGTGGAAATAAAACGGATAAATATACGCTCCCGTGCTCAGTTCGCATCCACCCATCCGACCAGAACGTCACCAAAAAGCCTCATAATTATTCGCCAACACCGACGGTTACAAAATGAATAGTTGACAACGCAGCAGAAAACGAGTGAAAATAAAATGTTTTAAGAAGTCAGGTGAAAATTCCTGTCTGTGACTGCTTGCTTCAAGCAGACATCAAAGCGAAATAAGCCAAAATACTTTTCCTTCTCAATCTTCTACACCAATAATTCTGTTCAGAAAATGTTGACTTTAATTGCACCAAGTCCTTTGAAAATCACTAGAGTTGAACCCATGTTCACTTACATCAGGGGTGTCAAAGTCAAGGCCCGTGGGCCAAATCCGGCCCGCGAATACATGATCTATGGCCCCCGGGATGATATTTGCTTAGTATTAGAACCGGCCCGAGGGCAACAGCCGCCTGCTGCTGTTTTGCACGCACCAATACTCCATCAGTGTTGGCGCTAGGAATTTTTCAAAATGGGGTCCCATGGACCTCATCAAGTCATAAAAATGGGGTCCCACAGTAAATTTTTGAGGCGCTACTTTTTTGTAAGCGTTTTGAAAACAAATGTTAAATGTTTTCATTATCTTGTTATATCTCACATTTCATATTGTGTTTTGGAAAAAGGTTGTCATAAACATTACTTAATTCATTTTAAAAAATATTACAAAAGAAATCATATGTAAATGTATTGAGTTAGAAACATTCCTTCACTTTCTTCTTTCCTTCATGGATTTAAACTTTCCCGCTGCCGGCATATGTACAGTATGTGCCCGCAAAATGTGTTTGTTCTATGTTTGGCCAAAGTAAGACAAAGAAACAATCTGAAGTTGTCTTTATTTTTTTACTTTTAATGCCATGATTTTAATAGTTCGGCCCGCGTGTGCACAGATTTTCCTCCATGCGGCCCTTGAGCTAAAATGAGTTTGACACCCCTGACTTACATAAACACTGCAGTGCGTGCGATGTCAGGTCCGCACGCAGGTTTTAGAGTGCTTTTTAATTTTTTTGTAACGTGAACAGCTGCTAAAAAGATCGGATTCGACATAAACGCAATTGGACAGCCGACCCTACAGTTTGAACGTAGCCTAAGTAAAGAAGGTGAGGCAGCAACTCACACATTCTCATACTTTCTGTAACATCCAGGAAAAAATGACGTCAGCCATCTTGAAAAATGTCTCAACTATAATCGACATGGAGGAGCCCAGAATGATTTTGTTTGTTGGGACGGCGTGGCGAAGTTGGTAGAGTGGCTGTGCCAGCAATCGGAGTGTTGCTGGTTACTGGGGTTCAATCCCCACCTTCTACCTTCCTAGTCACGTCCGTTGTGTCCTTGGGCAAGACACTTCACCCTTGCTCCTGATGGCTGCTGGTTAGCGCCTTGCATGGCAGCTCCCGCCATCAGTGTGTGAATGTGTGTGTGAATGGATGAATGTGGAAATACTGTCAAAGCGCTTTGAGTACCTTGAAGGTAGAAAAGCGCTATACAAGTATAACCCATTTACATTTATCATTTAAATGTTGCCGATATTTCTATCCATAAAGTGTTATAAAATGGAGTAGATGAGTTATTGCGATGTAGAGAAATGTCATATTTTGAAATAAAATGTTGATACTGAAACAATACAAAAAGAACGCCATTGTCAGACATCTCGTAAATGTGTTAGCATATTAGCTAATGCTAACAACGCTAGCTTGATTACATTACGATGGCATGTACAAATATGGATAAAGACACTCATACAGACGTCACACATGGGACGGTTTGTAAGTAATAATTGGTGTAGTTATATTGTATAACTTACAAACATTGCTTGGAGGGATGAATGAAGAATCCATACGAGTAGAAACGCTATGGACAGCTAGAAGACTGAACGCCGTAGCACAAACAGTAAAGCACATTTTCAGTGTGTTTGCTTGTTTTTTTTATTTGGAAACTGTATTATGGCCGTAAGCGAAGAAAAATCTCAAAATTATCTGCACTGGTAAATAAGCCGCAGGGTTCAAAGTGTAGGAAAATAGTAGTGGCTTATTGTCTGGAATTTATGGTATTATATACGTAAGGAAAGAAGGTGAGGCACCACCTCACTCATTCTCCTACTTTTTGTAACATCCAGGAAGAAATGTCAGCCATCTTGAAAAATTTCTTAATTGTAATCTACGTGAAAGAGCCCACAATCATTTTTATTTCAATGTTGACAATATTTCAGGGTTCCAAACTGTTTTAAAATGGAGAAGATGAGTTATTGTGAGGTAGAGAAATGTCTTATTTTGACCCACTATCCCAGGAGATGTTCCATATTTTGAAATAAAATGTTGATGTTCCTCTTAGACACACGTAGTAAAGGTTTGGATGTTTTTTGTAGCTGAATTAAACCCAACTTCAAACATAATGTCTCTAATACTCCCACCTTTCCTAAAAAATGTTAAACAACGTAACATACTTGTTCAGATGTTTACTGACTTATAATATTCATGTTTAAATAACTTTTACTGCAAATGAATATCGGCTACAAATATCGGTTATCGGCCTCCTTGATTACTAATAATCTGTATCGGCCCTGCTTATGATCCTGTTGACGACGAGAAATGGCCCACAGGAAGTCTATTATTGTTATTATTATTATTATTATTATTATTATTTACAACAAAGATGCACGTGTGTGGAAAAAGTGGCTCGGGGAAATGCAATTCGAACTCTAAACCAGGGAGTCGCTTCACTTTCTCTCCATCGTCCAAAGTGATGTTCGATTACACTCGGTGACTTCTCGACCTTCTGTCTCAGGATGGACCTTCTGTCTCCCACGTCAGCCTTCCGCTTCCCCATGCCCAGTGGAGATGGCCAGTCCCTACAAAGACATCGCTCCACATCCACGCCCAACGTCCATATGGTCAGCTCGGTGAGCCCGGCTGCGGCTAGCATCATAGAGGCAAGTTGACTCCTACTCATCCTCTTTTCAAAATGACAATGTCCGACTCGGTTTCTTTCAAAATGAATTGATTTTCTTTGCTTTCCCATCCTTTTTCTTTTTAGGAAGCACTGAAATTCAACAACACAATAGGTATGACTTACTTTATTTTCCAGACTATAGAGAAATATGTTTACATATATTAGCCGCACCGGACTATAAGTCGCAGATATTTACGTTGTGAAACGAGTTATTTACACAGAAACATTCTGTAAATACATACCTTAACTGTTGCCAAAGGGTGTCTGTGACACGGCAGTAAGACAGCCGATCAAACAAAACAGAAGTCATCGTCATGGACCCAATAGCTGCGCAAGCAAGCTCTCCAATCAGCTAAACAGACTCAATAACTCCACGGTGACGTTTTTGTGAATTTACTGAGGAATTTGTGTAAGTGAAACCATACAGAGAAATGCCATTGTGAGTTAACAATACTAACACAGACACTCGTAATCCTGTTAAATCAGGTGTGTCAAACGTACGGCCGATCAGGCCCGCAAACAGCTTTTATCCGGCCCGCGAGATGAGTTTGCTAAGTATAAAAATGAGCCGGAATTTTTAAATGAAAGAAACTGCTGTTTTCAATGTGTCCACTAGATGTCGCAATAGCAATTCTTTGTATCTTTGTAGATGATGCTACTTATGTAAAAGAAATAAACCACATGTTAGTGCACCAGTCGAAGAAAATGAGCAAACTACATAAATAACATCATGTAATTTGATTTTGAAGTGAAGTGAAGTGAATTATATTTATATAGCGCTTTTTCTCTAGTGACTCAAAGCGCTTTACATAGTGAAACCCAATATCTAAGTTACATTTAAACCAGTGATTTGATATAATTTTTTTATCTTTATAGATTGAAAATTAATACCAATGAGTTGACTGATGAACATTATCATATAATTTATTCAGAAAATATAAATAACGACAAATAAAGAGAATACTATTAAAGGCCTACTGAAATGTGATTTTCTTATTCAAACAGGGATAGCAGGTCCATTCTATGTGTCATACTTGATCATTTCGCGATATTGCCATATTTTTGCTGAAAGGATTTAGTAGAGAACGTCGACGATAAAGTTTGCAACTTTTGGTCGCTGACAAAAAAGCCTTGTCTGTACCGGAAGTAGCAGACGATATGCGCGTGACGTCACAGGTTGTGGAGCTCCTCACATCTGCACATTGTTTACAATCATGGCCACCAGCAGCGAGAGCGATTTGGACCGAGAAAGCGACGATTTCCCCATTAATTTGAGCGAGTATGAACGATTCGTGGATGAGGAAAGTGAGAGTGAAGGACTAGAGGGCAGTGGAAGCGATTCAGATAGGGAAGATGCTGTGAGAGGCGGGTGGGACCTAATATTCAGCTGGGAATGATTAAAACAGTAAATGAACACAAGACATATATATACTCTATTAGCCACAACACAACCAGGCTTATGTTTAATATGCCACAAATTAATCCCGCATAACAAACACCTCCCCCCTCCCGTCCATATAACCCGCCAATACAAATCAAACACCCGCACAACACACTCAATCCCACAGCCCAAAGTACCGTTCACCTCCCCAAAGTTCATAGAGCACATATATTTCCCCAAAGTTACGTACGTGACATGCACATAGCGGCACGCACGTACGGGCAAGCGATCAAATGTTTGGAAGCCGCAGCTGCGTACTGCGTTACACATGCAAATTAAACAAAATGCTTATGGAGACATTCTGGTTGCGTACTCACGGTACCGCGTCTGCGTATCCAACTCAAAGTCCTCCTGGTAAGAGTCTCTGTTGTCCCAATTCTCCACAGGCCAATGGTAAAGCTTGACTGTCATCTTTCGGGAATGTAAACAATGAAACACCGGCTACGATGTAGCCGCTACGTGTTTGTGTTGCTGCAGCCGGCCGAAATACACAGCTTCCCACCTACAGCTTTCTTCTTTGCTGTCTCCATTGTTCATTGAACAAATTGCAAAAGATTCACCAACACAGATGTCCAGAATACTGTGGAATTTTGCGATGAAAACAGACGACTTAATAGCTGGCCACAATGCTGTCCTCTACAATCCGTGACGTCACGCGCAGGCGTCATCATACCGAGACATTTTCAGCAGGATATTTCGCGCGAAGTTTAAAATTGCACTTTAGTAATCTAACCCGGCCGTATTGGCATGTGTTGCAATGTTAAGATTTCATCATTGATATATAAACTATCAGACTGCGTGGTCAGTAGTAGTGGGTTTCAGTAGGCACTTAACCGCAACATGTAAGTGTAAAAGAAACTTAACACCGTTATGATTTGTACATTTTGAGAATGTGCTTGTTCTATTTTTAAACAAAGAAAACAATCTGAAGTTGTCTTTATCTTTAAGTTATCGTGCCATGATTTTACCAGTCTGACCCACTTAGGAGTAGATTTTTCTCCATGTGGCCCCCTGATCGAAAATGAGTTTGACACTCCTGTGTTAGCATATTAGCTAATGCTAACGACGCTGGCTTGATTACATGTAAAAATATGCATTGAAAAAATACTCCTACAGACATCGCACATGGGACGGCTTACTAAGTAAGAATTGTTTTAGTTATGTTGTAAAACTTGCAAACGTTGCTTGGAGTGATGAGTGAAGAATCCATACGAGTAGAAAAGGCTATGCACGGCAAGAAGACGGAACAACACTTACCGGTATACTAACCGGTTGCCAGCCCTAAATGGAAGAACACTGCATCACATGCAGTGAGCGAACTCATCCAAAAGATGGCGCCATGGCACAAACAATAAAACACCTTTTCAGTTGGTTTTCTTGGATGTATTTTTTATTTTTTTTTAAACCATTTGCGTTAGCCAAGAAAAACCCATAAATTAGCTACACCAATTTAAAAGCAGAAGGGTTCAAAGCGTAGGAAAAAGTAGCGGCTTATCGTCGGGAATTTATGGTAATTTTGTATTTGTAATTATTTGTATCAGATGCTCTCTTCTGGATCTGACACCTTGTATCTGCAGGTCCCGAGCCATCACCGAAGCCCTCCACCAGCCCACCCTCGTCTCTAGGATCTCCAGGGAGAAGACCACCCAAGTCCCCCTCAGAACACAAAGAGCGAAAGCCCCCCTCATCTGATGACAAAAAGAAAGTAGTACGTAATCTCGGAGCATATTCTTTGGAGTGAATCTCTTTTCAAATAAGTACATTCATGTTTCATTGATTGGTTGGATGTGTTTCAGCATCGGGGGGGCTACAGGGACTCAAGCTACTACTGGGAGGTCCACTCCTGGGAAGTCACCACCCAGAAGAGAATAGGAGCTGGCTCCTTTGGAACTGTATTTAAGGGCAAGTGGCATGGAGATGTAGCCATAAAGATCCTGAAAGTCACAGAGCCCACACCTGAACAGTTACAGGCCTTTAAAAACGAAATGCAGGTCTTACGGTAAGTTGTACTTATTTTGATGTTATTTATTTTACTATCACAGGTTATTGATATCCAATAACGGCCTTTTGACTATACTGACTTTGACGTTGACAGGCACAAGACATTGAAACAACGTTGATATCTTGTGGAATTAGGTCCTGACGTTGAGCAACTCAAACTTAACGTTGAAACAACATGCTTTTTGACGACGTTTAATCAATGTTGTTTTCTGACGTTGATTTGACCATTGACCTTTGGTCTATTCCCAACCAATATACTACAACACAAAACAACGTTGGAACAACATGCTTTTTAACGTTTATTCAATGTCTGGTTGTGACATTGAATTTGGTCATTTTTCAAACAATATTTTACAACCCAAATACAACGTTGAAACAACATACTTTTTTATGACGGTTGTGATGTTAATTTGACCACTGAAATTTGATCAATTCCCATCTAATATTCTACAACACAAAAACAACGTTGAAACAACATGCTTTTTAACGACGTTTTTTTTAATGTCAGGTTGTGACATAGATTTGACCATTACAATTTGGTCATTTTACAACCAATATTCTACAACACAAATACAACGTTGAAACAACATACTTTTCTATGACGTTTAATCAATGTCCGGTTGTGACGTTGATTTGACCATTGAATTTTGGTCATTTCCCAACCAATATTCTACAAAACAAAACATTGAAACAACATACTTTTTAACAATGTCTAATCAATGTGAGGTTGTGACGTTAATTTGACCATCAAATTTTGGTCATTTTTCAACCAATATTCTATAACACAAATACAACGTTGAAACAACATACTTTTCTATGACGTTTAATCAATGCCCGGTTGTGACGCTGATGTGACCATTGAATTTTGGTCATTTCCCAACCAATATTCTACAACACAATTACAACGTTGAAACAACATGCTTTTTAACAATGTTTAATCAATGTCAGGTTGTGACATTGATTTGACCTTTGAAGTTTGGTAATTTTTCAACCAATATTCTACAACACAAATACAACGTTGAGACAACATACTTTTTTACGATGTTTAATCATTGTCAGGTTGTGACGTTGATTTGACCATTAAATTTTGGTCATTTTTTAACCAATATTCTACAACACAAATACAACGTTGAAACATGCTTTTTATGACATTTAATCAATGTCAGGTTGTGACATTGATTTGACCATTGAAATTTGGTCATTTCCAAACCAATATTCTACAACACAAATACAACATTGAAACATCATACTTTTTAACATTTCCATTTCACGCAAAGAAAAAACATTGATTTTTACCCAAAATCAGACAAAAAGGTAGTACTGGTTGAAAGCCTGTCTGTTTAGTACAGTGGTTAGCATTATTGACTATCAAGCAGGAGGTTGTGGTTCAAATCCCCCACCGCCCGAAAGCATGGCCTTACCCACAAGGGTTAATTTAGTAAATTCCTTCTGGGATGCATACTTCCTCGGCTAATTTGCAGCCAGTCTCATAGTTTAATTTATTTCTAAATTCATAGTATGTTGCAGTACACTTTCCTATCTTCAACATTCAAATTTTTCCCAGAAAGGTTTAAATTCTCTTGTTTTCATTTAGCATTTAAGATAGCTAGCAGTTGGTCCATAATTATATCATCGTGTGGTTATTATCGTGCAATCACGGTTTTTAATCTAATACGGAGATGTTAACCGTCGGTAGTTTTACAGCGGTTATCATTGCCTAAACTTGTGGTATCATCCAACACTAATGTAAAGTATCAAACAACAGAAGAATAAGTGATTATTACTGTGGAGGGGGGCGTGGCCTGCTGGCCTGCAGCGAGGCGGGGTGTGCCAGGACCGGCCTCAAAGTCAGCGACAGGTGCGTAGATGGCCCACCTGGGCCTTGTTATTTAATCACCTGTTGGTCTGTATAAACAGCAGCCAGGAAGAGAGACGGGGGTGGAGCTGGAGCGAGAGCAAGAGACACACAGACAACTGCTGAAAAGCAGCCTGAGAACATTTTTTGGAAAAATAAAAAGTATATTGTAAGCATGAAACGGGCTTGCCTAGAAATGCTTGGTGGTCAGGAGGACCCACTGGAAGGGAGCTTCCACAATTTGGCGCCCAATGTGGGGCTGGTCCTGGCACACCCTGTCTCGCTGTAGGCCCGCAGGCGACGCCCCCCTCCATAATTACATTTTAACAGAAGTGTAGATAGAACATGTTGAAACAGGAAGTAAGCAGATATTAACAGTAAATGAACAAGTAGATTAGTAATCAATTTTACAGCTTGTCCTTTATAATGTTGAGAAAATAGTAGAATGATAAATGACACAATATGTCACTGCATATGTCAGCAGACTAATTAGGAGCCTTTGTTTGCTTACTTACTACTAAAAGACAAGTTGTCTAGTATGTTCACTATTTTATTTAAGGACAAAATTGTTCTTCAGTGGCAATAAGAAACATATGTTTAATGTACCGTAAGATTTTTTTTAATAATGCCAATTTTTGTGGTCCCCTTACCGAAAAGTATCGAAATACATTTTGGTACCGGTACTAAAATATTGCAGGACAACCCTAGTTTAGAGGTACCATGACCTACAGAGCCTACAGTGAGGTCACATATGTAGCATAGAAGAAAAAAATTTACTGTTTTGAAAAATAAATATTATAAATAAATATTCCTCTGTAGAATTAAACACAGTAAATCATGTGGAAATTACACAAGAAAGTAACATTTAGTATCATGTGGTGTTAACTTAATACATGCAAAGTGAGATATGTCAAGCCTTTTATTGGTTAGAATTGTGATGAGTGTGGCTTACAGTTTATAAAACTTTGAATTGAAAATGTCAGGTTTAAAAAAATGAAAGCCAAGATAATCAAAATGATAACAAAGGCTTGACATACCTCACTTTGCATGTACGGAGTTAATATCACAGATTAGTTTCACATTTGAAGTTAATAGCTGACATGGATGGACTTGTACATGATGTTCTAATTTTATGACTTTGGACAAGGTTGTTACAGGAAAACATGCAGCTTTTCTCTGACTACAATTGAACATTCACCTACCCAAAATGCAAGCTTTTGACCACAAACTTAGTCGCTGCGATCTGGAGCGAGTACTGTTTGCCTGGTAGCCAGTCAGAATGTGTCTCTGGTCATGGTCCTCTAAATGAGAAACATTCATTTCGATGTAACAAACACTAGCGCTAACATGCTAGGAGGTGTTAGTACTTGCTGTGTTCAGATGACCGCGTTATGTCGGAGAAGAGGGATGGATGGGAAGCCGCCAATGTCTGCGTGTGACCGTGTTCATGTGCCTGCAGGAAAACTCGCCACGTCAACATCCTGTTGTTCATGGGCTACATGACCAAGCCCAACTTTGCCATCATTACGCAGTGGTGTGAAGGCAGCAGCCTGTATCGCCACCTGCACGTCTCCGAAACCAAGTTTGAAACCATGAGGCGCATCGATGTGGCCAGACAGACGGCTCAGGGGATGGAGTGAGTACCCGTAGATTACTGCATGTCACAGCTGTCCACACACATTCTATGAGTACTTTTATAGTCTAAATGGGGGGAGTAAGAAAAAAAGTTGCAATGTTGAGAGAGCTATACATATAGCTAATACTTTAAGTAGGATTGTCTTTTTTGTTTTTGTTTTTGCTCAAAAAATAATAATAAATCAAACTTTGTGATGAATTATTGACTTAGACAAACTTTAATGATCCACAAGGGACATTATTCAACATATTGACCTATTCAAGGCCTCAATAATTTCACATCAAATATTCCACTTTGAAATATTTTAGCTGGAAAATATTGCATATTTTGTGTGTCTTTGACAAAAAGGGCATAAAACAAAAACAAACATAGAAAAATTAATATCCATAATTGACAGGTCTCAAGTTGATCTGGAAAAAAACGTTGAAAGTAAAAAAAAAATTAAAAAAAATCATAATCTGATTTATTTTTAACACATTTATTGGATTGTCTTTTTTTTTTTAAATTGTCCTTGCTCAAAAAATAAAAATCAATGTTGTGATGAAATATTGACCTATTCAAAGCCTAAATAATTCCACATCAATTATTATTTGATAAAACTAATTATTTCAGCTCGAAAATATTGCATATTTTGTGTTTTTGCCATAAATAAACGTTTTTTTTTTGGAAAAAAAAGGTATTAAAAAAAAAATAAAAAAATTTCAAACTCTGAAGTTCATCTGGAAAAAGCGTTTCAAGTAAAAAAATAAAAATAATAATCTGATTTATTTTTAACACACTCCCTGATAAGTTTTATGGGATTGTCTTTTTTTTAATTGTCCTTGCTCAAAAAATTATAATAAATCAAAATCAATCTTGTGATGTATTATTGACCCATTCAAGGCCTAAATAGTTCCACATCAAATATTCCACTTTGAAATATTTTAGCTGGAAAATATTGCATATTTTATGTGTATTTGACAAAAAGGGCATAAAACAAAAACAAACATTAAAAAAAGTATTTCCATAATTGACAGGTCTCAATTGATTTGAAAAAAACGTTGAAAGGAAAAAAAAAATAAAATCATAATCTGATTTATTTTTAACACACTCCCTGGTCATTTTAATGGGATTGTCTTTTTTTTTTTTTAAATTGTCCTTGCTCAAAAAATAATAAATAAAAATCAATGTTGTGATGAAATATTGACCTATTCAAAGCCTAAATAATTCCACATCAAATACTAAATTGGCCCTAGTGTGTGAATGTGAGTGTGAATGTTGTCTGTCTGTCTGTGTTGGCCCTGTGATGAGGTGGCGACTTGTCCAGGGTGTACCCCGCCTTCCGCCCGAATGCAGCTGAGATAGACTCCAGCACCCCCCTGCGACCCCGAACAGGACAAGCGGTAGAAAATGGATGGATGGAATTATTTTAGCTGGAAAATATTGCATATTTTGTGTTTTTGCTATAGTTTTTTTAGGAAAAAAAAGGTATTAACAAAAAAAAAAAAGACAAAAAATGTCAAACTTGTAATTGACAGATCTGAAGTTGATCTGGAAAAAGTGTTTAAAGTAAAAAAAATTAAAATAATAATCTGATTTATTTTTAACACACTCCCTGATAATTGTTATGGGATTGTCTTTTTTTAATTGTCCTTGCTCAAAAAATTATAATAAATCAAAATCAATCTTGTGATGAATTATTGACCCATTCAAGGCCTAAATAATTCCACATCAAATATTCCACTTTGAAATATTTTAGCTGGAAAATATTGCATATTTTGTGTTTGCCATAAATGAACAATTTTCTTTGGGTGGAAAAAAAGGCATAAAACCAAAAAACCCACACAAAATGTTAAATTTTTAATTGAGAGATCTGAAGTTGATCTGGAAAAAGTGTTGAAAGTTAAAAAAAAATGATAATAATAATGATCTGATTCATTTTTAACACACTCCCTGATCATTTTAATGGGATTGTCTTTTTTTAAAAATTGTCCTTGCTCAAAAAAAATAAAAAATAAAATCTAAATCAATGTTGTGATGAATTATTGACCTATTCAAGGCCTAAATAATTCCACATCAAATATTCCCCTTTAAAATATTTTTGGGGAAAATATTGCATATTTTGTGTTTGCCATAAAGTCGTCTTTGACAAAAAGGGCATTGAACAAAAGAAACCATGACAAAAATCAATATCTATAATTGACAGATATATTTTTAAAGATATATGTATATTTTCAACACTCTTGGATTACTGAGAATTTTGGTGGGATGTTCTGTTTTTTTCAAACTGTCTTTGCTCAAAAAGTAATAAATTAAAATCAATGTTATGAACTATTGACATTTTTAAAGGCTCAAATTACTTTCTAACAAATATTCCACTGTGAAATATTTTTTGGAGGAAAATGTAGCACATTTTGTGGTTTTGCTATAACACTAGGTTTTTAACAAATTTGATGGAGCACGTTCAAAACCTCGGAACATCGTAATACGGAAGTACATTTTATTTATGTAGCACTTCTCACAGAAAGCTCACCAAATGCCTCACATGGTTAACAATACAATTAGTACAATAAGAAACAAGCATACAGCGTGATGCAACAACAAACATTGCAAAAAAAATTGTATAGATATATATAAAATAATAGAACATTGAATATTACAGGAATACACACTTAAATGTTTTAACTGCCTTAAAATAAACAAGCACCACCTGGACACAGAATATAATTAAAATAAACAAACATGAATATGTAACGTAAACGAAGTGAATTGAAGTCATTTTGTGTCAGCTGATCCGTCAAAAATACATTTCATATTTCCTTCTGTTTCAGTTATCTTCATGCAAAGAACATCATTCATCGCGACCTGAAGTCCAACAGTATCCTTTCCCTGTCCAGTGTGACATTAATAAGATGGAGAAATTAATCTTTGCTTCTGGACACTAAACATATTCAAGCAGCCATCTTGCCACAGACATGGATTCTTCATTTGACACACTGACAATAGGGCTGGGCCGTATGTTTAAAAACTCTAGTGTTTTTATATCGGTTGGGATCGAGAATTATTTTTTATGACCTATGGAAAATAAGGATCAAGAGAAAAATTTTACATTTGACATTTTTTATTGTAAATGTAACCTTCCTGTGATTATAATCCCTCGGCTATCAAGGCAGAAATGATATGTCAACACCAGCATGTAAACAAACTGTTAACAATAAGCTCTTCAAATGAAGGAATATGAAAGGAACGCTTCATAAAGTGTAGGAGAATAGTGTGAAAATGTAACTGTAGAGAAAGTCTTTTCTGCAGGTTTTCGAGCTGTGCTCTAAAGGGTGAGCGCGGCTAAGGTGGTGTGCTATTAGCGCTCTTGCCTTGCATCATTTACAGACAACATTGGTCTGACTACGTTCCCTTTGGGAAACTTCAAAAAACAGATTTTCCTCTTTTTATCTTGACTTTCTCTTCTCGCTCCATGCAAAAAATCAACCAAACATGGTAAATGGGTTATACTTGTATAGCGCTTTTCTACCTTCAAGGTACTCAAAGCGCCTTGACACTATTTCCACATTCACACACACATTCACACACTGATGGCGGGAGCTACCATGCAAGGCCCTAACCACGACCTATCAGGAGCAAGGGTGAAGTGTCTTGCTCAAGGACAGAATAGTTGATACTGTCACCTGATTGGCTGTCAGCATGTCACGCCTACTGATCAGTGATCACTTCTTGCGTTGCTCGGTGACCAGAGAGCGAGTGCCTTTGTTCATCCGCTTCCTTATGACGAAGAGAAAAATGTACATATTAAACGTTTCATCGAAACCACTTGGTGTTGATATGGATTACGTGTCTTATGGTGATATATGTTGATATCTATTTACGCCCAGCCCTAGTAAACAATAACTAGAATTGGAACATTTATAATGTAATGTGTTATGGTTTTACGCCTCCATGTTTCCTGAAATGATGTCCTAGATATTTTCCTCCATGAAGGCTGGACGGTGAAGATCGGAGACTTTGGCCTGGCCACAGTCAAGTCACGCTGGACTGGCTCCCAGCAGGTGGAGCAACCTAGCGGCTCCATCCTCTGGATGGTGAGCCCGACCCGCTTGTGACTGCGTTTGTGTCTTGTGTCGTTAACGTGTCTAATTACACAATGTGACTTCCTGTTAGCGTCGAGATAAAAGCACTTAACAGTGGTTGTCATAGTGGTCAGGACGTACAACTAAATGAGCACAGCAGCTTTGTTAGGTAAGAGTAGGAAATATCAGGGGTGTGTGATGCAACATTCTCACTTCAAGCACGATACCAATATTGAGTATTGATCCTATACGATATCAACAGGTATCATACACACTTGCAATACCACGCCAACGTTATCGATAAAGCCCTTTAAAAACAACCACAGTTGAAAAATAAAGGGCTGTACACCACAAACAAGTAAAATATAGAAAAGCAAAGGCCTTGGACGGACTAAAACATCATTTGAGACAAAGGTTATATATGTACAGTCGTGGTCAAAAGTTTACATACACTTGTAAAGAACATAATGTCATGGCTGTCTTGAGTTTCCAATAATTTCTACAACTCTTATTTTTTTGTGATAGAGGGATTGGAGCGCATACTTGTGGGTAACAAAAAACATTCATAAAGTTTGGTTCTTTTATGAATTTATTATGTGTCTACTGAAAATGTGACCAAATCTGCTGGGTCGAAAGTATACATACAGCAATGTTAATATTTAGTTACATGTCCCTTGGCAAGTTTCACTGCAATAAGGCGCTTTTGGTAGCCATCCACAAGCCTCTGGTGCAATTTTTGACCACTCCTCTTGACAAAATTGGTGCAGTTCAGCTAAATTTGTTGGTTTTCTGACATGACAAGAGTGAGTGATTATGATTGACGACACCTGTTGACTTCTCTGAGCCCATTTAAATAGGGCTCATATGATGCAGTCATTAGACTTAGTTACAAACACGACAATGGGAACTCAGCACAGATCTGGAAAAAACTAATCATTGACTTGAACAAGTCAGGAAAGTCACTTGGAGCCATTTCAAAGCAGCTTAAGGTCCCAAGATAAACTGTGCTGACAATTGTTCGTAAGAATAAAGTGCATGGCACAGTTTTGTCACTGCCACGATCAGGAAGAAAATGCAAGCTATCACCTGCTGCTGAGAGAAAATTGGTCAGGATGATCAAGAGTCAACCGAGAACCACCAAAAAGCAGGTCTGCAATGAATTGGAAAATTGCTGGAACACAGGCGTCAGTGTCCACAGTCAAGCGTGTTTTGCATCGCCGTGGACTGAGAGGCTACCATGCGAGAAGGAAGCCCTTGCTCCATCTTTAAGGCTCGTCTAAAGTTTGCTGCTGATCACATGGACAAAGATAAGACCTTCTAGAGCAGGGGTCGGCAACCTTTACCACTCAAAGAGCCATTTTGGCAAGTTTCACAAATTAAAGAAAGTAATGGGAGCCACAAAAAAAAATTTAAATTTAAAATGAAAAACACCGCATACAGAGCTTAAATGCTTTGTGCTATGCTAACCAGGGGTATCTGACACACGCACCTGCACGCACTTTAATGTGGAAATTTGATGTTAGTGCAGCCCGCGAGTTTTAAATAATTGGCGCTTGATAGCTTCATACTTGCCCTCTCATTATTCCCGGGTGACTCCCGAATATCAGAGCGTGATGACACTGCATTCGACGCCCTCTACAGTCTGCCCTAACAGCGTACCTGCTCGACCACGTGTAGAGTGCAGTTTCAGCTTGATCTTGTAAGTGACAGCAAGGCGTGCTACCTCTGCATCCACAGAACTTACACTGACGGCACCAACACCCAGAATCCCATGCGGCACTAACTCTTCCTTACTAGGTCAGCAGCCACACATCTTACACTGACGGTACCAATACACATCTTACACTGACGGTACCAATACCCAGAATCCCATGCAGCACTAACTCTTCCGCTCAACCAACGCACGGAGAGGGGGGGGGGGGTTGATGTGTGGGGGGATTTGGTGGTAGCGGGGGTGTATAATGTAGACCGGAAGAGTTAGGGCTGCATGGGATTCTGGGTAATGGTTGTGTTGTGTTTATGTTGTGTTACGGTGGGATGTTCTCCAGAAATGTGTTTTTCATTCTTTTTTGGTGTGGGTTCATAGTGTGGCGCATATTTGTAACGTAACAATGTTAAAGTTGTTTGATACGGCTACCGTCAGTGTAAGCTGTGTGGCTGATGAGTAAGTATGCTTTGCTGTCTCCTGCGTGTGCTAGTAATAACAACATGCAACATGTGGCTGGACTGGCACGCTGTATGTAAATGCTGTAGAGGACAATTATTGCAGTGCCATTAGGGCACGCCCTTTATTTAGTAATTAGAGTCTAAATAGGACTTTTGTTTTCCCTGGGAGTTATCTAGGAGAGATATTGAGTTCCTAAAGTCTCCTGGGAAAATCGGGGGGTCGGCATGTATGTAGCTGAGCCGCATCAGAGTGGTCAAGGAGCCGCATGCGGCTCCGGAGCCGCGGGTTGCCGACCCCTGTTCTAGAGGAAAGTTCCGTGGTCAGATGAAACAAAAATTGAGCTGTTTAACCACAATACCCAGCAATATATATATGTATGTATGTATGTGTATATATATATATATATATATATATATATATATATATATATATATATATATATATGAGATCAAATGAAAAATATTGCCTAAAGACAGTCAAATTAAGATTAAAGATTAAGATTAAAGTACCAATGATTGTCACACACACACACACTAGATGTGGTGAAATTTGTCCTCTGCATTTGACCCATCCCCTTGGGGAGCAGTGGGCAGCAGCGGCGCCACGCCCGGTAATCATTTTGGTGATTTAACCCCCAACTCCACCCCTTGATGCTGAGTGCCAAGCAGGGAGGTAATGGGTCTCATTTTTATAGTTTTATAGCTTTGGTATGACTCGTAAAAGGCAGTTCAAAATATATTAACCTATTCAGTAATTTGGGATGTAGAAAAGGTTTGTGAAATGAGTCAAACCGAAAACAATGGTAGCTATGAAAAACCCTAACCTATTATTAACCGTGTGGAATGGACTTAGAAGTGGAGTGGTAATTGTTTTGTTTGTTTTGGCAACGTCCAGTGGTCACAATAATTTATTATGCAGTAAGTTGAATGATGCGGACACATTTGGTACTGGATACTTTCTATTTCTGCCTTGGAGACTTTGTATGTGTAAGTAATATGTAACTATAATTATTCGATACTTGTTTATATTGACTAGTGTCACCTTTTATTGTTCACTGATTATTACCTATGTTTAGCTTGTGTGCTTAGCTGTTGTGTAGCTGCTGGCTCCTAGTAGCCTACATAGCTTAGCATGTTTACCTTTTGTAAATGACTTAAGTAAAACAGAACAAATTGTATGCTTATTGGAGGACATTTAGATGTTAACTGGCTGCCCAAGTAAAAGCCTTGCAGGACTGCTTGTATCGCACATGATATCACACACAAGTAAACACTCTGCAAGACTGCTTGTTTCGCACATATCACATCACACACAGGTAAACACGCGGCATGACTGCTTGTATCGCACATGATATCACACAAGTAAACACTCTGCAGGACAGCTTGTATCTCACATAAAAGCACACACACGTAAACACCTTGCAGGACTGCTTGTATCACACATGATATCACACACGCAAACACTTTGCAGGACTGCTAGTATCGCACATGATATCACACACAAATAAACACTCCGCAGGACCGCTTGTACCGCGCATGATGTTACACACAAGTAAACACGCCGCAGGACTGCTTGTATCGCACATGACATCACACACAAGTACAGCACATATTATCCATACTGGTTGTTTTGCTGATACTTGACCGATATCAATACCTGATCTGTACCCTCCTATACAACAAATACATACACAAGAATGTAATAAAAACTGTATCCTAATTGAAGGAAAATGAAGGCAACATCCTTTATTATCGTCCACTATTTGTACGTCTCCTGACATCTGCTCATGTCCACTGTCGTCATTCTTATGGGCATCAAATCAAGTTATTGTGTTTGCTGTAAAAACAAAAAAAAATGTCACTTGCTTATTACTTAGTTTTGTGTCTTCCATGTGTCCCTAGGCCCCTGAGGTGATCCGGATGCAGGAAAGAATCCCCTACACCTTCCAGTCTGACGTGTACGGCTATGGAGTGGTGCTGTTTGAGCTGATGTCCGGGACTCTGCCTTACTCCAACATCAACAACAGAGACCAGGTGGAACAACACTCTCCATGTCTTTTAAATTCACACTCTGCTATAACGTGTACGTTAAATAAGTCTGTGTACAGCTTGCACAGGCACTGGTTAATCCAGTGAATATTGTCACTGTGGGGCGACCAGGGTTCATTTTGACTGCCGTTTGTAATTTAGTTTTAGTCATAATCTTTGGACAAAGATTTATTTTAGTAATATTTTAGTCATCTGAATTGATGTAGTTTTAGTCGACTAAATTCCTTAACAATTTAGTCGACTAAAGTATGAAGAAAAACACCTCTTTGAAGTTGTCTTGATGCCACTTTTATTACAATTACTGTACAACGTAATAAATCAACTCTGCATAACGTAGCATATACACGTGCATTTGAATATAATCTGACTATAGCCAGACTATATTGTATTTATACACAGGCAAGTTGCAAACACAAAGTGCTGTACAACAACAAAAATAGAAAAACGAACCCACACAGCACTATTAACAACAACAAAGCAAAAACTAAACAAAACATGGCACTGAGGATTTGAGTAAGAACGCCACCTTTGAGGCGTCCACACTGCAGAATAACTCAAATCAACACCATTTAAAAAAAATATGATTAAATATATGTAAAAATAAAATGTAAATGGTATAAACATTACATTAAAAAGAGGTTCCGCAGCCTCCGTAGCAGAACTTCCAGGTTCTGTAACAGCTTTTTCCCTCAAGCCATAAGACTCTTGAACGCATCATAATAATGCCGTCAATTCCCCCCAAAAAAGGATTAACTCGCTGGAATATAAAGACAGTATAACATACAGCCATAAATGTGGATGCATATGCAATAAGTGCAATATATTTATCTGGAAAGTAATCTATTTATTTATATCTGCACCTTATTGCTCTTTTATCCTGCACTACAACGAGCTATTGCTACAAAATTTCGTTCTTATCTGTACTGTGAAGTTCAAATTTGAATGACAATAATAGGAAGTCTAAGTCTATTAGAAAGTTAATAAAAACATAACATTGAGAGACTAATAGTAGTAATAATAATTAAGATAGAAAACAACACAATAAATAATAAACAACATAAGAGTTTAAGATGATCAGTAAAAAAACCTGATTAATAAAGTGTCTTTAGCCTTTTTCTTAATGTCATGGGTCTCTCTGGCAGGCTGTTCCACAGGTGGGAGCCTTGATGGCTAAATGGCGTCTCACCGTGGCTCTTTGTTTGCTATGTGGTAAAGATAAAAGGCCGGTGCCAGAGGACCTCAGGATGCGCTAGGGTTGATACGCTAAAAGCAGCTCAGATTAGTGAGAAGGCACAAGGCCATTAAGACATTTTAAAACTAATAATAGACCTTTAAAATCCACCCTGAAGCAGATGGGGAGCCAATGCAGCGACTTTAAAACTCCTGTAATGTGCTCCCGCTCTCTGGTCCTCGTCAGTGCATCACATTATTTCAGAATCAATTCAGACTAAGAGACGAGTTAAAGCGAGTTAATATTGTTGCAGTTTATTTCCGAACGTTCATTCAATAGAGTGTAGTATGCAACGGAGCTCCGTCCGCCATTTTTTATTAGGCAAAGGAGCTGGGTAGAGCGAGCGTGTACCACATAATCACTTGCTCTAAGCAGAGTGTAAAATGAAATTATGCACAGTACGTACACTTGTTTTAAAATAATTGTATTTATTTAACAGAAAATAATGGAAATGGAATCAAAACACATATTTGTCGCACAAATCTTAACATTAAGAATGTAATGAGAACTGCTAATACAGTTTTACATTATTTACAAACACCAAGTTGTATACATGACCTGTTGGCAATTTAGAGTGCATAATATTTTACTAATATGTTCAATAACATTGCAACAATTTTCTGTTCATCATTAAAATGTAATGTTTACATTTGATCATGTAGGTCTACTATTTATTTAGACAATCTTGACAACAAAAATATCATTGTTTAAATCACTTGTCGCCAGTGTACAGTGCATGAAAATATGTGTGTATGTTTATGGTCATATGAAGAAACAATATTTTGTGTATAACTACACTGAGTGTGCACAATAATTGGCGTCCTGGCCATTGTGCCATGTAAATACAGCAACCAGTGATACAAAAGTAACGTATATTATCTCACATAGCTGTCTTCTTTTGTATGAACTTGAAAAAGGACAAGTGGCTCTTTTGGCTTGTCAAGTTGTGCAATTAATATCCGAACACTGTGCCGAGGACATCTTGCTTATTAAATTGGCGGGTAAGCTCGGCTCGGCTCACGGCATCCTGGCCTACCACAAACGTTATTTGTTTTTAAGTAAGAATTTATTTTCAGACATGTGGTAAAGTAAGGAGTCTTGCTCCTGCTCTACCTTTTTACCAGTGACAGTAATTCAGTACAATCGATGGCAACTGGACTGTTTGGTTTGTCTTAAAAGACGTTTTGCCTCTCATCCAAGGAAGCTTCATCAGTTCATGCTCATAAACTTGGATTGGTCAGATCTAGTCTTAGACTTAGATTGGTCATCCTCTAGACCAGTGTTTTTCAACCTTTTTTGAGCCAAGGCACATTTTTTTCATTAAAAAAATGCGGAGGCACACCACCAGCAGAAATCATTAAAAAATGAAACTCAGCAGCCGATATTGACAATAGAAAGTTGTTGTCGCAATTGTTGGATATGACTTTAAACCATAACCAAGCATGCATCACTATAGCTCTTGTCTCAAAGTAGGTGTACTGTCACGACCTGTCACATCACGCTGTGACTTATTTTGAGTTTTTTGCCGTTTTCCTGTGTGTAGTGTTTTAGTTCTTGTCTTTGGCTCCTATTTTGGTGGCTTTTTCTCTTTATTTGGTATTTTCCTGTAGCAGTTTCATGTCTTCCTTGACTGCTATTCCCCACACCGGCTTTGTTTTAGCAATCAAGAATATTTCAGTTGTTTTTATCCTTCTTTTTGGGGACATTGTCATGTCATGTTCGGATGTACTTTGTAGACGCTGTCTCTGCTCCACAGTAAGTCTTTGCTGTCATCCAGCATTCTGTTTTTGTTTACTTTGTAGCCAGTTCAGTTTTAGTTTCGTTCTGCATAGCCTTCCCTAAGCTTAAATACCTTTTCTTAGGGGCACTCACCTTTTGTTTATTTTTGGTTTAAGCATTAGATGCCTTTTTACCTTCACGCTGCCTCCCGCTGTTTCCGACATCTACAAAGCAATTAGCTACCTGCTGCCACCTACTGATATGGAAGAGTATAACGTGGTAAGTCTGCCGATCTACAGACAGTACAGACACTCAACAACGGCACATTATTTGCGGATTATAATTACTGGTTTGCAAAAAATATTTTTAACCCAAATAGGTGAAATTAGATAATCTCCCACGGCACACCAGACTGTATCTCAATTGTTGAAAAACTCTCGACTAGATTTGACCAATCTAAGGCCCCTTCTACACTAAGCCGGCTAAGGATATCCAGGGTAAATCCCACCTAACCTTATCTGTGTCCACACACACACACACAATGGTCATTTAAGACCCCCTCCACCCTTCCGTCCGCCGGCGCAACGCGACCTAGTGTGCATGCACGAAAAAAATGCACGCGTCATGGTCACCTCTGACCTGGAAATGTATCTTTACCCTGTGTTTCAATGTAGACTATTGTCACATTTCTTTTAAGAGTAAACCTCGCTTGCCTCACCATCAGCAGCTGTTAGACTATTGTAGTGATTCACACCTGAGCCATCATACATGAATCACATGACATGACTCGCCTGCAGATGGTGCTTGAAGTTTAAAGTGTTTTTACCGGAGAAAATAGAGCCAGAGGGTTTACAAGATGTTTTGTTGTCTACCGTGGCAAAGGTGTAGGTGTCTTCTCTTCTTTTTCCTCCCGTGGTAGAAGACATATTGTCTTGTTTTCCGCCTAAAGAACAATTGAATATGATAGGATTTCTTCTGTGTCAACATTTGTGTTTAATTTTAATTGGTTGTCACAAATTGTCGCATCATTTTGACATTGTTTTAGTCAACTTGCTTCATTCCTTGTCATCAAGGGAAAATATGTGTCTAACAAAGACGAAAATATTCCACTTTAAGAATATTGCATGTTTTGTGTGTCTGCCAATAAAAAACATCATAAAACACAAATAATAATACCCTGTATCTGAAGTTGATCTAGAGACTTAAGTGTTGAAAGTAAAACAATGTGTGGCCCTTTTTGATCCCTGAGAATTTTTTAATAATTTTTTTTTTAAACTGTCATTGCTTCAAAAATAATAATGAATTAAAATCAATTTGAAATATTTTAGGGAGAAAAATATTTCACATTTTGTGTTTGCCACTTTTTTTTTTTTTTTTTTGAAGGGCTTTTGACAAAAAGTGCATAAAACATAAAAAAATAATTTATATTGACAAAACTGAAGTTGATTTACAGTTTTTAAGTGTTGAATTAAAAAACAAATGTATGACTTTTTTAAAAAAAACATTTTTGTTCACCCTTTGGGGTCCCTGGGAGCAAAATTGAGGGCCAGGCACATAAAGCCAATCTATGAATGTTCATTTGTCATGCTTGACTTTCAGATCATTTTCATGGTGGGGCGTGGCTACCTGTCACCTGACCTCAGCAAACTGAACAGCACCTTACCCAAGTCCATGAAGAGACTCATCGTCGACTGTCTCAAGTTCAAACGTGACGAGAGACCTTTGTTCCCCCAGGTAACACCTTGTTACAACACCCTCGTCACTTTCACTTTCACAGGGAAATGTTGTTTTGCTTCTGTTGGCAACCCCTTATGTGGACGTTAGCCAGCCAGTGGGAGATAGGGTGGAAATATCCACATGAATAAGGGAGTTATAACACATAATTGTGTGTAATTAAAGGTAATACGGGAGTTATTATAATACATAATTGTGTGTACCGTAATTAAAGGTAATAAGGGAGTTATTGTAATACATAATTATGTGTAATAAAGGTAATAAGGGAGTTATTGTAATACATTGTTTGAATAGTTGCATTTGGTTATCATAATGTTTATTTGAATACAATGTTTCACCGTCTTATAAACAACTATTGAAGGTGAAATTCACCAAATAATGATCATATTTCAAGTCAAGGCTGTATTTTGGGACTGATACCCTAATTCTTGGTATCCCCTCTCCTGTTTCTGAGGTGTGGACTTAAACGATTCCTGTTCTTTTAACGCAAGTGATGATGATGATGATGAATATGTCTGACATGGCGAGTGATGATGATGATGATGAATGTCTGACATGGCGAGTGATGATGATGATGATGATAAATATGTCTGACATGGCGAGTGATGATGATGATGATGAATATGTCTGACATGGCGAGTGGTGATGATGATGAGATGAATATGTCTGACATGGCGAGTGATGATGATGATGATGATGAATATGTCTGACATGGCGAGTGGTGATGATGATGAGATGGATATGTCTGACATGGCGAGTGATGATGATGATGAATATGTCTTGACATGGCGAGTGATGATGATGATGAATATGTCTTGACATGGCGAGTGATGATGATGATGATAAATATGTCTGACATGGCGAGTGATGATGATGAATATGTCTGACATGGCGAGTGATGATGATGATGAATGTCTGACATGGCGAGTGATGATAATGATGAATATGTCTGACATGGCGAGTGATGACGACGATGATGATGAATATGTCTGACATGGCGAGTGATGATGATGATGAATATGTCTGACATGGCGAGTAATCATGTTGATGATGATGAATATGTCTGACATGGCGAGTGATGATGATGATGATGAATATGTCTGACATGGCGAGTGATGATGATGATGATGATAAATATGTCTGACATGGCGAGTGATGATGATGATGATGATGATGAATATGTCTGACATGGCGAGTGATGATGATGTTGATAAATATGTCTGACATGGCGAGTGATGACAATGATGGTGATGAATATGTCTGACATGGCGAGTGATGACGATGATGATGATGAATATGTCTGATATGGCGAGTGATGATGATGATGATGATGAATATGTCTGACATGGCGAGTAATCATGTTGATGATGATGAATATGTCTGACATGGCGAGTGATGATGATGATGATGATGAATATGTCTGACATGGCGAGTGATGATGATGATGATGATAAATATGTCTGACATGGCGAGTGATGATGATGATGATGATGATAAATATGTCTGACATGGCGAGTGATGATGATGCTGAATATGTCTGACATGGAGAGTGATGATGATGATGAGGCTGAATATGTCTGACATGGAGAGTGATGATGATGATGATGATAAATATGTCTGACATGGCGAGTGATGATGATGTTGATAAATATGTCTGACATGGCGAGTGATGATGATGCTGAATATGTCTGACATGGCGAGTGATGATGATGATGAGGCTGAATATGTCTGACATGGCGAGTGATGATGATGATGATGCTGAATATGTCTGACATGGCGAGTGATGATGATGATGATAAATATGTCTGACATGGCGTCTGCCTCCATCAGATCCTGGTATCGATTGAGCATGTGCAGGACCTGCTGCCCAAAATCGAACGCAGTCGCTCGGAGCCTTCGTTGCACCGCGCCGTCCACGCCGAGGACTTGAACCCGCTCCTCTTTCACACTACCAGGCTCATTCCGCTCCAGAGTTAGTTTGTCCAGTAGCCATCTTTCATTGTCACTTCATATTCCTGTCCAAACATGCTGTTCTTGTGGAACGCTCCATGAAAGCAACACAAGCCAAGAGCGATAAAGATGAAGATGTTCACCTTCAAATATGACATCATAACTTCCCATCAGGCTTTGCACTTGTTCCAATCTTTGAATGAAAAGAGGAATCATCAGAAAATATCATTTGGACGACTTATTGCTCAACTAAAACTAGAATGATTGTAGCTTGAAACAGACTTCAAGATGTCCTTGAGTCTGATATTTCTTCTCAACTGCAAGATGATTCTAGAATGTCATCAGCAACATCAATTTCTACTTTGGATTTGTCTTTTTTGGCCACACAAAAAATGGGAAGAATTCTTCTTTTTTTGCCGCAATGCTGCTTTCAAACAAAAGTGAAACTGAAATGTTCATCAAACTATCAACGGACACAAATATGTTCATCACAATGAAATGTTCCTAAAAATATTGATCAACATAAATATGTTCATCAATATGAAATGTTCCTAAAAATATTTATGAATATAAACAAATAAGTTCATAAACATGAAATGTTAATCAAAATATTAATGAACATAAATATGTTCATTAATATAAAATGTTCATCAAAATATTGATGAACATAAATATCTTCACCAAAATATTGATGAACATAAATATGTTCATCAATCTGAAATGTGCATCTAACTATTGATGAACATAAATTTCTTCATAAAAATTAAATGTTCATCGAAATATTGAACATATAAATCTTTATCAAAATATTAATGAACATATTTATGTTCATAAATGACCTGTTCATCAAAATATTGATAAATATCTTCAATATGAAATGTTCATTAATATAAAACAATCTGAATATTAATTAACATAAATATGTTCCTCATAATGACATGTTCATCACAATTTTAATGAACATAAATGTGTTTATGAATATGAAATATTTATCAACATTTTAATGAACATAAATATAAAATTTTTGATGCTCATAAATTGATGAACATAAATGTTCATCAATATGAAATGTTCATCAAAATATTGAACATAAATATGTTCATCAAAATATTGATGAACAAATATGTTCATAACTGAAATGTTCATCAAAATATTGATGAACATAAATATGTTTATTAATATAAAATGATCATCAGGATTTTAATGAACATAAATATGTTCATAAATATGAAATTTTCATCAAAATATTAATGAACATAAATACATTTCGTATTTATGTTCATTAATATTTTGATGAAAATTTCATATTTATGACATATTCCGAAGGGAATAAGTGGGAGAAAATGGATGGATGGATGTTTATAAATATGAAATGTTCATCAAAATATTGATGAACATAATGTTCATAATCATAAAATGTTAATCAACATTTTGATTAACATAATGTTCATAATTATGAAATATTCATCAAAATATTGATGAACATAAAAATGTTCATTAATATAAAATGTTCATCAGAATATTAATAAACATAAACATGTTCATCAAAATGTTGATGAACATAAATATGTTAATTAATATAAAATGTTCATCAGAATATTAATAAACATAAACATGGTCATCAAAATGTTGATGAATATACATATGTTCATAACTATGAAATGTTCATCTAAATTTTTATAAACGTATATATGTTCATAACTATGAAATGTTCAAAATGTTGATGAATATAAATATGTTCATAACTATGAAATGTTCAACATTTTTATAAACATATATGTT
>NC_084747.1:26784380-26789380 GCF_033978785.1 Entelurus aequoreus | reverse complement strand
TAGTTCAAGGAGGAACGTGATGTAGTTTTAAGAGGAACGGGAAGTAGTTTTAGGAGGAACGGGAAGTAGTTTTAAGAGGAACAGGAAGTAGTTCAAGGAGGAACGGAAAGTAGTTTTAAAAGGAACAGGAGGTAGTTCAAGGAGGAGCGGGAAGTAGTTTTAAGAGGAACAGGTTTTAGGAGGAACGGGAAGTAGTTTTAAGAGGAACGGGAAGTAGTTTTAAGAGGACCGGGAAGTAGTTTTAGGAGGAACGGGAAGTAGTTTTAAGAGGAAAGGGAAGTAGTTTTAGGAGGAACGGGAAGTAGTTTTAAGAGGAGCGGGAAGTAGTTTTAAGAGGAACGGGAAGTAGTTTTAGGAGGAACGGAAAGTCGTTTTAAAAGGAACAGGAAGTAGTTCAAGGAGGAGCGGGAAGTAGTTTTAAGAGGAACAGGTTTTAGGAGGAACGGGAAGTAGTTTTAAGAGGAACGGGAAGTAGTTTTAGGAGGAACGGGAAGTAGTTTTAGGAGGAACGGGAAGTAGTTTTAAGAGGAAAGGGAAGTAGTTTTAAGAGGAAAGGGAAGTAGTTTTAGGAGGAACGGGAAGTAGTTTTAAGAGGAGCGGGGAAGTAGTTTTAAGAGGAACGGGAAGTAGTTTTAGGAGGAACGGGAAGTAGTTTTAAGAGGAACGGGAAGTAGTTAAAGGAGGAACGGGAAGTAGTTTTAAGAGGAACGGGAAGTAGTTTTAAGAGGAAGGGGAAGTAGCTAAAGGAGGAACGGGAAGTATTTTAAGAGGAGCGGGAAGTAGTTTTAAGAGGAACGGGAAGTAGTTTTAGGAGGAACGGGAAGTAGTTTTAAGAGGAACGGAAAGTAGTTAAAGGAGGAGCGGGAAGTAGTTTTAAGAGGAACGGGAAGTAGTTAAAGGAGGAACGGGAAGTAGTTTTAAGAGGAACGGGAAGTAGTTTTAAGAGGAACGGGAAGTAGTTCAAAGAGGAACGGGAAGTAGTTCAAAGAGGAATGGGAAGTAGTTTTAAGAGGAACGGGAAGTAGTTTTAGGTGGAGGAACGGGAAGTAGTTTTAAGAGGACTGTGAAGTAGTTTTAGGAGGAACGGGAAGTAGTTTTAAGAGGAAAGGGAAGTAGTTTTAGGAGGAACGGGAAGTAGTTTTAAGAGGAGCGGGAAGTAGTTTTAGGAGGAACGGGAAGTAGTTTTAAGAGGAACGGGAAGTAGTTTTAAGAGGAACGGGAAGTAGTTCAAGGAGGAACGTGATGTAGTTTTAAGAGGAACGGGAAGTAGTTTTAGGAGGAACGGGAAGTAGTTTTAAGAGGAACAGGAAGTAGTTCAAGGAGGAACGGAAAGTAGTTTTAAAAGGAACAGGAGGTAGTTCAAGGAGGAGCGGGAAGTAGTTTTAAGAGGAACAGGTTTTAGGAGGAACGGGAAGTAGTTTTAAGAGGAACGGGAAGTAGTTTTAAGAGGACCGGGAAGTAGTTTTAGGAGGAACGGGAAGTAGTTTTAAGAGGAAAGGGAAGTAGTTTTAGGAGGAACGGGAAGTAGTTTTAAGAGGAGCGGGAAGTAGTTTTAAGAGGAACGGGAAGTAGTTTTAGGAGGAACGGAAAGTCGTTTTAAAAGGAACAGGAAGTAGTTCAAGGAGGAGCGGGAAGTAGTTTTAAGAGGAACAGGTTTTAGGAGGAACGGGAAGTAGTTTTAAGAGGAACGGGAAGTAGTTTTAGGAGGAACGGGAAGTAGTTTTAGGAGGAACGGGAAGTAGTTTTAAGAGGAAAGGGAAGTAGTTTTAAGAGGAAAGGGAAGTAGTTTTAGGAGGAACGGGAAGTAGTTTTAAGAGGAGCGGGGAAGTAGTTTTAAGAGGAACGGGAAGTAGTTTTAGGAGGAACGGGAAGTAGTTTTAAGAGGAACGGGAAGTAGTTAAAGGAGGAACGGGAAGTAGTTTTAAGAGGAACGGGAAGTAGTTTTAAGAGGAAGGGGAAGTAGCTAAAGGAGGAACGGGAAGTATTTTAAGAGGAGCGGGAAGTAGTTTTAAGAGGAACGGGAAGTAGTTTTAGGAGGAACGGGAAGTAGTTTTAAGAGGAACGGAAAGTAGTTAAAGGAGGAGCGGGAAGTAGTTTTAAGAGGAACGGGAAGTAGTTAAAGGAGGAACGGGAAGTAGTTTTAAGAGGAACGGGAAGTAGTTTTAAGAGGAACGGGAAGTAGTTCAAAGAGGAACGGGAAGTAGTTCAAAGAGGAATGGGAAGTAGTTTTAAGAGGAACGGGAAGTAGTTTTAGGTGGAGGAACGGGAAGTAGTTTTAAGAGGACTGTGAAGTAGTTTTAGGAGGAACGGGAAGTAGTTTTAAGAGGAAAGGGAAGTAGTTTTAGGAGGAACGGGAAGTAGTTTTAAGAGGAGCGGGAAGTAGTTTTAGGAGGAACGGGAAGTAGTTTTAAGAGGAACGGGAAGTAGTTAAAGGAGGAACGGGAAGTAGTTTTAAGAGGAACGGGAAGTAGTTTTAAGAGGAACAGGAAGTAGCTAAAGGAGGAACGGGAAGTAGTTTTAAGAGGAGCGGGAAGTAGTTTTAAGAGGAACGGGAAGTAGTTTTAGGAGGAACGGGAAGTAGTTTTAAGAGGAACGGAAAGTAGTTAAAGGAGGAACGGGAAGTAGTTTTAAGAGGAACGGGAAGTAGTTAAAGGAGGAACGGGAAGTAGTTTTAAGAGGAACGGGAAGTAGTTTTAAGAGGAACGGGAAGTAGCTAAAGGAGGAACGGGAAGTAGTTTTATGAGGAACGGGAAGTAGTTCAAAGAGGAACGGGAAGTAGTTCAAAGAGGAATGGGAAGTAGTTTTAAGAGGAACGGGAAGTAGTTTTAGGTGGAGGAACGGGAAGTAGTTTTAAGAGGAGGAACGGGAAGTAGTTTTAGGAGGAGGAACGGGAAGTAGTAGTTTCAAAGAGGAACGGGAAGTAGTAGTTTCAAAGAGGAACGGGAAGTAGTAGTTTCAAAGAGGAATGGGAAGTAGTTTTAGGAGGAGGAACGGGAAGTAGTAGTTTTAAGAGGAGGAACGGGAAATAGTAGTTTTAGGAGGAGGAACGGGAAGTAGTAGTTTTAAGAGGAGGAACGGGAAGTAGTTTTAGGAGGAGGAACGGGAAGTAGTAGTTTCAAAGAGGAACGGGAAGTAGTAGTTTCAAAGAGGAATGGGAAGTAGTTTTAGGAGGAGGAACAGGAAGTAGTAGTTTTAAGAGGAGGAAAGGGAAGTAGTTTTAGGAGGAGGAACGGGAAGTAGTAGTTTCAAAGAGGAACGGGAAGTAGTAGTTTCAAAGAGGAATGGGAAGTAGTTTTAGGAGGAGGAACGGGTAGTAGTAGTTTTAAGAGGAGGAACGGGAAATAGTAGTTTTAAGAGGAACGGGAAGTAGTAGTTTTAAGAGGAACGGGAAGTAGTTTTAGGAGGAGGAACAGGAAGTAGCAGTTCAAAGAGGAATGAGAAGTAGTTCAAACTACTTCCTGTTCCTCTTCAAACAATAGTTCAGTTTGACAAACAGAGATGAAAAATAAAACAGTTGTGGTCAGAAGTTTAACATAAAACTAGTTTTAAGAGGAACGGGAAGTACTTTTAGGAGGAGGAACGGGAAGTAGTAGTTTTAAGAGAAACGGGAAGTAGTTTTAAGAGGAACGGGAAGTAGTTTTAGGTGGAGGAACGGGAAGTAGTTTTAGAAGGAGGAACGGGAAGTAGTAGTTTTAAGAAGAACGGGAAGTAGTTTTAAGAGGAGGAACGGGAAGTAGTTTTAGGAGGAGGAACGGGAAGTAGTAGTTTTAAGAGGAACGGGAAGTAGTAGTTTTAAGAGGAACGGGAAGTAGTAGTTTTAGGAGGAGGAACAGGACGTAGTTTTAAGAGGAACAGGAAGTAATTCAAAGAGGAGGAACAGGAAGTAGTTTTAAGAGGAACGGGAAGTAGTAGTTCAAAGAGAGACGGGAAGTAGTTCGAACTACTTCCTGTTCCTCTTGGAACAATAGTTCAGTTTGACAAACAACAGAGATGAAAAAGAAAACCGTTGTGGTCAGAAGTTTATAATAAAACTCCTCATAAATATACAAATGTATGAATACAAATACTTGTTTAATGTATAAAATACATGTAATATGAATATAAATACTTGTTTAATGTATAAAATACATGTAATATGAATATAAATACTTGTTTAATGTATAAAATACATGTAATATGAATATAAATACTTGTTTAATGTATAAAATACATGTAATATGAATATAAATAGATGATGTGTTATTTGCCTCAATGATGCAGAAGACGATGACAGAGATGCCAGTGATCAGGAAGTTCTCTTCAAACCACATTTTCATCACGTCCAAGCAGCCCTGCAACCAAACATGATGTCAATCAAACATGTCAATCAAACATGCTGTCAATCAAACATGTCAATCAAACATGCTGTCAATCATACATGTCAAACAAACATGCTGTCAATCAAACATGCTGTCAATCATACATGTCAAACAAACATAATGTCAACCAAACATGATGTCAATCAAACATGTCAATCAAGCATGCTGTCAATCAAACATGTCAATCAATACATGTCAAACAAACATGATGTCAACCAAACATGATGTCAATCAAACATGTCAATCAATACATGTCAAACAAACATGATGTCAACCAAACATGTCAATCAAACATGCTGTCATTCAAACATGTCAGTCAAACATGCTGTCAATCAAACATGCTGTCAATCGTACATGTCAAACAAACATGATGTCAAACAAATGTGATGTCAAACATGATGTCATCCAAACACGTCAATCAAACATGATGTCAATGAAACATGATGTCAAACATGTCAATCAAACATGTCAAACATGTCAATCCAACATGATGTCAACCAAACATGTCAAACATGATGTCAATCAAACATGTCAATCAAACATGATGTCAATCAAACATGTCAAGCAAACATGATGTTAACCAAACATGTCAATAAAACATGTCAACTAAACATGTCAATCAAACATGATGTTAACCAAACA
>NC_084747.1:26666880-26779380 GCF_033978785.1 Entelurus aequoreus | reverse complement strand
CCTGTCCTGCAGAGTGTTTACTTGTGTGTGATATCATGTGCGATACAAGCAGTCTTGCAGCCTGTTTACTTGTGTGTGATGTCATGTGCGATACAAGCAGTCTTGCAGCCTGTTTACATGTGTGTGATGTCATGTGCGATACTAGCTGTCCTGCAGAGTGTTTACTTGTGTGTGATGTCATGTGCGATACAAGCAGTCCTGCAGAGTGTTTACTTGTGTGTGATGTCATGTGCGATACAAGCAGTCTTGCAGCCTGTTTACTTGTGTGTGATGTCATGTGTGATACAAGCAGTCCTGCAGAGTGTTTACTTGTGTGAGATATCGTGTGCGATACTAGCTGTCCTGCAGAGTGTTTACTTGTGTGTGATGTCATGTGCGATACAAGCAGTCCTGCAGAGTGTTTACTTGTGTGTGATGTCATGTGCGATACAAGCAGTCTTGCAGCCTGTTTACTTGTGTGTGATGTCATGTGTGATACAAGCAGTCCTGCAGAGTGTTTACTTGTGTGAGATATCGTGTGCGATACTAGCTGTCCTGCAGAGTGTTTACTTGTGTGTGATGTCATGTGCGATACAAGCAGTCCTGCAGAGTGTTTACTTGTGTGTGATATCATGTGCGATACAAGCAGTTTTGCAGCCTGTTTACTTGTGTGTGATATCATGTGCAATAAAAGCAGTTTTGCAGCCTGTTTACTTGTGTGTGATATCATGTGCAATACAAGCAGTCCTGCAGCGTCTTTACTTGTGTGTGATATCATGTGCGATACAAGCAGTCCTGCCGAGTGTTTACTTGTGTGTGGTATCATGTGTGATACAGGCAGTCCTGAAGCATGTTTACTTGTGTGTGATATCATGTGCAATACAAGCAGTCCTGCAGCGTCTTTACTTGTGTGTGATATCATGTGCGATACAAGCAGTCCTGCCGAGTGTTTACTTGTGTGTGGTATCATGTGTGATACAGGCAGTCCTGAAGCATGTTTACTTGTGTGAGATATCATGTGCGATGTGAGCAGTATACACGTACGAAGCAGAGGAGGTTGGCGACACACATGGTGTATTTCAAACACTTGAGGCAGCCGTGAGTCATGTTTCTGGTCCCAAGATGGCGGCAAGCAGAGAAGACGAACAGGAAGTCACTCTGGAAAATAAATAAACAAATGAAAAGAAATCCAAAAATACAAACAATTTTTTTAAAATAATACAACAAACAATAAGTAAACACAAATAAAACAGTATATATATATATATATATATATATATATATATATATATATATATATATATATATATATATATATATATATATATATATATATATATGTATATATATATATATATATATATATATATATATATATATATATATATATATATATATATATATATATATATATATATATATATATATGTATATATATATATATATATATATATATTAGGGCTGCAACTAACGATTAATTTGATAATCGATTAATCTGCCGATTATTACTTCGATTAATCGATTAATAATCGGATAAAAGAGACAAACTACATTTTTATCCTTTCCAGTATTTTATTGGGAAAAAAACAGCATACTGGCACCATACTTATTTTGATTATTGTTTCTCAGCTGTTTGTACATGTTGCAGTTTATAAATAAAGGTTTATTTTAAAAAAAAACTAAAAATAATTAAATAAAAGAATATTTAAAAAAATTGCCTCTGCGCATGCGCATAGATCCAACGAATCGATGACTAAATTAATCGCCAACTATTTTTATAATCGATTTTAATCGATTTAATCGATTAGTTGTTGCAGCCCTAATATATATATATATATATATATATATATATATATATATATATATATATATATATATATATATATATATATATATATATCCATCCATTTTCTACCGCTTATTCCCTTTGGGGTCACGGGGGGCGCTGGAGCCTATCTCAGCTACAATTGGGTGGAAGGCGGGGTACACCCTGGACAAGTCGCCACCTCATCGCAGGGCCAACACAGATAGACAGACAACATTCACACTCACATTAAAACACTAAGGCCAATTTAGTGTTGCCAATCAACCTATCGCCAGGTGCATGTCTTTGGAGATGGGAGGAAGCCGGTGTACCCGGAGGGAACCCACGCAGTCACGGGGAGAACATGCAAACTCCACACAGAAAGATCCCGAGGCCGGGATTGAACTCACGACTACTCAGGACCTTCGTATTGTGAGACAGACGCACTAACCCCTCTTCCACCGTGCTGCCATATATATATATATATATATATATATATATATATATATATATATATATATATATATATATATATATATATATATATATATATATATATGTATGTGTGGGAAAAAATCACAAGACTATTTCATCTCTACAGGCCTGTTTCATGAGGGATTTCCTCAATCCTCAGGAGATTTTTGCATATATATAATATATAATATATGTAATATGCATACATATTACGCTCTACCACGGTATCGAGCACTATTTTTTGGATAATCTAATTAAGACATATATATATATATATATATATATATATATATATATATATATATATATATATATATATATATATATATATATATATACATATATATATATATATATATATATATATATATATATATATATATATATATATATATATATATATATATATATATATAATTAAAATATGTTAAAATATGAGTCAATAATTCAAGACACCACTGGAGGAAGTCACTCTGAAAAAAATAAACAAATTAATAAAAATAAATAAATACAAATTTTAAATAAATAAATAAACACAAATTAAAATAAATAAATAAATTAAAGAATATAAGTAAATACAATTATTATATATATATATATATATATATATATATATATATATATATATATATATATATATATATATATTTTCTTTTTTTTCTAATAATTAAAATTAAAATATGTGTCAATAATTCATCACAACATTGAAATAAATAAATTAAAGAATATAAGTAAATACAATTATATATATATATATATATATATATATATATATATATATATATATATATATATATATATATATATATATATATATATATATATACATATATATATATATATATATATATATATATATATATATATATATATATATATATATATATATATATATATATATATATATATATATATATATATATATATATATATATATATATTTTCTAATAATTAAAATTAAAATATGTGTCAATAATTCATCACAACATTGATTTTGATTCATTATTATTATTTGAGCAATGACAGTTAAAAAAATAAATCCTACTAAAATTCTTGGGGATCCAAAAGGGTCTCACTCAAAATAACTGTTCAAAATAAGTCATATACTTTTTTTTTTTCAAGACACCAATCGAGGAAGTAACTCTGAAATAAATAAACAAATGAAAAAAATAAATAAATACTACAAAAATAAATGAAAAAAAAAATAATTAAAAAAAATGGGTACATTAAAGAATAAAAGTAATTACAAATAAAACAGTATTTTTAAAAAAAGGAAATCACTGACACATTTCCTGTCTTTCATTTTTACAAAGTATCCTTGATTACAGAATTATTAATATTAATATTATACCATCATTATTATTATTTGAGCAATGACAGTTTAAAAAAAAAATCATACTAAAGTTCTTGGGGACCCAAAAGGGTCCCACTCAAAAAAAGTGTTCAAAATAATTCACTCATATTTTCTTTCAAGACACCATTCGAGGAAGTCTCTCTGACAAAAATAAACAAATTAAAAAAATAAACAAATACTAAAAAAATCAATGAAAAAGAAAAAAGAAAGAAAAAGGATACATTTAATGAATAAAAGTAAATAGAATAAAACAGTATTTTTTTTAAAAAGGAAGTCACTGACACATTTCCTGTCTTTCCTTTTTACAAAGGGTCCTTAACTACATACTTACATACCATCATTATTATTATTTGAGCATCCATCCATCCATGTAATGACAGTTTAAAAAAAAAAAATCCCTCTAAATTCTTGTCGCTCCAACAGGGTCCCATTCAAAAAAAGTGTTCAAAATAAGTCATCCATATTTTTTTTAATGTTTTTACTTTCCACACCTAAATCTCTAGATCAACTTCAGATCAATCCGTCGATTATTCGTTTTTAATCCTTTTTTAATGTGTTTATGTATGCTCTTTTCCTCAGATAAAACCTTGTTTTAATGACAAAAACACGAAATATGCAATATTTTTCCCCCAAATAATATTTAAAAGTGAAATATTATACATAAATATACATATATGTATATATATATCTATATATCTATATATTTTTGCATATATACAGATATACATACATATATATGTAAATATATTTGTTTTATTTTATATTGCAGCACATTGAGAACAGGAGTTGAGCAAATGCTGAGAAAAGAACCACAAAGTCCAACATTTACCACAAATACATTGAAGAAGTTGGAAAGACAAAAAGATCTTACCGTAAAGAAATCTTGAAATATTGTGTGCTGCTACTTTCCACTTCCTGTTCTGTTCTGTTTGCGCTTCGAGCGGCTTTCAGTCTTCACTTCCTCTTTCTTTGCGAAGGGCTTTAAAAAATATATATATATATTTAGCTATGCTCCGCTAACCATGTGAGCCATGGTCACCATGGCAACGGGTGTGGGCCTGAAACTGAATTCACAAGTTTGGAAAGTTCCTCTTCAACATCACCAAAAGACTCAAGGTTTTGGGAAAGTAGGAGGATATACATCCAATAATAATTACTTAGAGTAGGGGTGTGCTAACTAAAAAAAAAAAAAAAAGTTTTTACATGAGGGCCACACAGAAAAATCCAAGCATGCGGCGGCCATTTTGTTTGTTTTCATTTTCAAAACCAAAATAAAGATTTTTTTTTTTTAACCATTAGGGCGCCCCTTAAGTTTGGTCCCGGGGACCCAGAAGAGTCCCAGTCATAAAAATATTAAAAATAAGCCCTAAACTAATTTGTTTTTTAACGCTTAAGTCATTATAAAATGTTGTGTATTTTTTTAAATGTTTTTTGCCCTTTATGATAAGGAAAACCATGTTTTTCCTGCCAAAAACACAAAATGTGCGATATTTTTACTTTCAACGTTCAAAATATTTAATCGCCATTAATCACATTTTGTTCGTAGTTACCTCAAAATTAATCGCAGAAAGATATACTTTCTTGTCATTAATAAGTGTAGCCTAGACAGATCGTGTTGAAGTTTTTAATACCATGAATGAAATGTTTTTAAACATTCTGCTTTTTGAAACAGCTCCACACGAAAAGGAAATAAACACGCTTTTAAAGAGAATTTTAAAAAATTACTTGCGAGATTTTCTATTTTGTAGGAATACAGAATTTGCGTTCCTGCTTTAGGAGCACTTGCACTTAGAGGAGAGGAGCTACACCTCCATGTTTAGATAGCAGTTTCGCGCACGAATAACACGACATGTGGATTGTTACGATCATGCTTTGATTGCCAAGGATGGTAGGAGATATTTTTACTACATGAATAAATGTTTAGGATATTTTCTACTTTGCATGTTGTACAAGTTAGTAGTCGTAGTTTAATTTGGACGCGTTAAAAAAACAAAATTGTGAAAAAAGGAAGTAACCTTGATAACATTACACTAAGGTAGAGAAATACAAACAAATATTTCACAATGAAAACACATACAAATTCAAAACAATAAATAATGGCCAAAAAGGAGTGGGAAGAAGTGTAACTTATTTACTCCCACCCCTTATTTTATCAATCAAATAACTCGTTTTCTTATCATCATTATTATGATTATTTACAATGATACATTTACTGGTCTTATTACAATATATCATCAATAACCTTTTACCCACTTTACTCACTTTTCTTTGGCACAAAAATACAGTACATAAGTACAATATACACATATTTATATAGTCCCATGAATACAAGTACCACTTGATGGTAACGCCAACCAATAACAAGTAAATAACTACTACTGTTTTTTGCTTTATGTGTAATTTGTACTGATTGGGGTGAGGGCGCCCGTGGCTGCTGGGTCTGGTGCGGGGGTGGGTGGCCGATGTTGGGACTTGTGGCAGCATGTGGTGGTTGTCGGGGCTGGCGAACTTGCCGGCTTTGTTCCCATTTGTTGTCGCGTTGGTTGGTTTGTTGGATGTCAGCCCTCGCGTTCTGCTGCGCCGTCCTTCGCGCCCAATGTTGTGCCGTCGTCTGGGTGCAAGTTGGGGGCCCGGTTGCTGGTGGGGCGGGGCGGTCTTCCCGTCCGGCTGCGTGGAGTCTCTGGGCCTCTTGCGGAAGGGCGTCTCGTTTTTTCTGCCCGCGTGGGGTTATATATATATATATATATATAGTTGAGGTTTCTGTGGTTTATCTGTTATACAGTGCTCAATACCGGGATATACGTTAGGTCAGGAAAAAACACAGAGGCTATATCATCCCTACAAGCCTGTTTCGCAGGTTTCCCTGCTGACGAGCATATATATACAGTATATATATATATATATATATATAACATGTTTTTATGACAAAAATGTGCAATATTGTACACAAAAATATTTCAAAGTGGAATATTTGATTAAATTGGAGCCTTAAATAGGTCAATAATTCACAACATTGATTTTGATGCAATATTTTATTTTTAGCATTGACAGTTTTAAAGTAAAAACAGCCTGCATGGCAGCTTCGTGTTATTAGTGTAAATATTGCTATTTTTTCCCGTTACATTTCACCTTTTATTCAACTATTTTGTTTTTTTTCCAAATGCAGAGTGTTGCCAAAATGTGCTCGTGTTTCTCTTAATTACTAACTGGAGGCAGTTGTGTTGATCAGCGCTCCACACAGACTTTAAACATAAATATAATAAGTCATATTTTAATTAGTTCTTGTCATGTCTGTGTTCATGTTTTTGTTTGGCCATGTGCTGTTTTGTTTTTTGGACACTTCCTTAGTTCCTTGTTTCACTTCCTGGTTTTGTTTGTCACCATAGCAACCATTAGTTTCACCTGTTCCACGTTTGTACTCACACACACCTGTCTCACGTTTTCACATTGTCATGTCACGCACCTGTTCACAGTTAGTCACGCACCTGTTTTCACTTATCTTGTCACTATATAGGCTTTTCTGTTTCTGTTGTTCGTCCTGGCGACATCACCCATTCATGCCATGTCCACAGTTCCTTGTCACGTAAGTTTTTGTTTGTTTAATGTTCATAGTTCTCCGCCATTGTGCGCGCCTTTTGTTTTTTCCTAGTGAAGTTTTTTTTACCTCCGCTGTGAGCGCCTTTTGTTTGTACCCTTTTGTTTGTACTTTGTAGTTTATAGTTATAATTAAACTATGTCTTTACCTGCACGCCACGTCCGTTCCATTTCTTTTGCACCACGGGAGAGCAAACCACGCCAAAGACCAAGCATTGACAGATGTCGCCAGCACGAGAGCTCTTCCGCAAAAAAATGGGACAATTTTGACGAGGTAACGTGGGAGGTCCTGCGCGCCATGGAAGCCGAGACACTCCGCCATTCCCCCATGGAGCGCAGGGATCTCATGTGGGGTCCGACCGGCAAACTGGTGCCGATCAGCTCCCTTTGGTCCGAGGATGGCGCTGCGTCCCCGCAGTCCCGGAAGCGCCGCTCCCAACGAAGGACGTCAGGGAGGGCTTCCACAAGCATTGGAAAGGACGCATCGTTCCCGCAAGCTCCTCCCCCTCCGGGCGGAAACGAGCTGCAGCCAGCCCGGCTTCCCCAGGACGACGTCACGCCGCTGCCAGTGGGTGACGTCATGGATTTTTTTCCCCTGAACTCTTTTTCTTGTCAGCCACATCCAACCAAAGACTCTAAATCCATGATTAAATATTACCAAGACATGTTTTTAGAAATCAGATCCTGTCAATCACAGTCACCCAATTTTCATGCCCCGCCCCCCAGGACTCATGCCACGCCCAAGTCAGAAATTTTTTTTTCACCCACAAAAGCCCAGGTGGGGGGGAACGAAAGACCTTTTGGACAATTTAGAGGGGAGGATTCTGCCCTCCTCCTGAACCCCCTCCGCCCACCCCAAAAGACGGTTCCAGACCGCGGGGAGCGCGTCTGGGATCCGCTCCTTGAGGGGGGGGCTAGGGCTGGGAATTGTTCAGGTGGGGTGGGTCAGCATCGTCACGCCAAGCCACAGCCTCCAGCACGACCACCACCACCTGTCTTTCGACCTGCCAAGCCACAGCCACCAGCACGACCCCCACCACCAGTCTTTCGTCACGCCAAGCCACAGCCTCCAGCACGACCCCCACCACCTGTCTTTCGACCTGCCAAGCCACAGCCACCAGCACGACCCCCACCACCAGTCTTTCGTCATGCCAAGCCACAGCCCCCAGCACGACCACCACCACCAGTCTTTCGTCACGCCAAGCCACAGCCACCAGCACGACCACCACCACCAGTTTTTCGACCATGCCAAGATCTACCTGCTCCACGCCAAGCGCCACCAGTACCTGCTCCACGCCAAGCGCCACCAGTACCTGCTCCACGCCAAGCGCCACCAGTACCTGCTCCACGCCAAGCGCCACCAGTACCTGCTCCACGCCAAGCGCCACCAGTACCTGCTCCACGCCAAGTGCCGCCAGTCGCAGCCCCACGCCGCCAAGTGCCGCCAGTCGCAGCCCCACGCCGCCAAGTGCCGCCAGTCGCAGCCCCACGCCGCCAAGTTCCGCCCGTGGCTGCCCCACGCCGCCAAGTGCCGCCCGTGGCTGCCCCACGCCGCCAAGTGCCGCCCGTGGCTGCCCCACGCCGCCAAGTGCCGCCCGTGGCTGCCCCACGCCGCCAAGTGCCGCCCGTGGCTGCCCCACGCCGCCAAGTGCCGCCCGTGGCTGTCCCACGCCAAGACCAAAGCCAAGACCAAGACCCGCCAAGTGACCAAGACCAAGACCCGCCAAGTGACCAAGACCAAGACCAACCACGCCAAGTCCAAGACCAAGACCAACCACGCCAAGTCCAAGACCAAGTCCAAGACCAAGACCCAGACCCTCGCCAAGTCCAAGACCAAGACCAACCACGCCAAGTCCAAGTCCAAGACCAAGACCAACCACGCCAAGTCCAAGTCCAAGACCAAGACCAACCACGCCAAGTCCAAGACCAAGTCCAAGACCAAGACCCAGACCCTCGCCAAGTCCAAGACCAAGACCAACCACGCCAAGTCCAAGACCAAGACCAACCACGCCAAGTCCAAGTCCAAGACCAACCACGCCAAGTCCAAGACCAAGACCCACGCTGCCAAGACCATGACCCACGCTGCCAAGACCAAGACCGCCAAGGCCAAGACCACCCACGCCAAGACAAAGACCCCCCACGCCAAGCTTCGCCGCCTGCCACGACAACGCGCCCACCTCCTCGTCGGCCAAGGATGTGGCCATTCCATGGGCGTCCGCCACGCCAGGTGCGCCGACCTCCTCGTCTGCCACGAATGTGGCCATTCCCAGGTCGCCCACCTCGTCAGGTTCAGCGGCGGTCTACCCGCCGCCGCCACCTGACTCTGCCCCGGTGGATTCGGGGACACCTGGTCTGGCGACCCACCGCCATGTCCCCCTCCCCCCCTCCCATGACTCTTGATCCTGTTTTTTGTTTTTGGACATCTGGGATCTGTCCGTAAGGGGGGGGTTCTGTCATGTCTGTGTTCATGTTTTTGTTTGGCCATGTGCTGTTTTGTTTTTTGGACACTTCCTTAGTTCCTTGTTTCACTTCCTGGTTTTGTTTGTCACCATAGCAACCATTAGTTTCACCTGTTCCACGTTTGTACTCACACACACCTGTCTCACGTTTTCACATTGTCATGTCACGCACCTGTTCACAGTTAGTCACGCACCTGTTTTCACTTATCTTGTCACTATATAGGCTTTTCTGTTTCTGTTGTTCGTCCTGGCGACATCACCCATTCATGCCATGTCCACAGTTCCTTGTCACGTTAGTTCTTGTTTCATCTCTTGTCACGTAAGTTTTTGTTTGTTTAATGTTCATAGTTCTCCGCCATTGTGCGCGCCTTTTGTTTTTTCCTAGTGAAGTTTTTTTACCTCCGCTGTGAGCGCCTTTTGTTTGTACCCTTTTGTTTGTACTTTGTAGTTTATAGTTATAATTAAACTATGTCTTTACCTGCACGCCACGTCCGTTCCATTTCTTTTGCACCACGGGAGAGCAAACCACGCCAAAGACCAAGCATTGACAGTTCTATACAGTAACACAGCATGATTTGAATTGAAGTGACATATGCGTTCTTGCGTTCCCCCTCACTTGTGCCTGGATTAAGGACTTTCTCTCCAACCGGCCCCAGACTGTGCGACTCGGCCCCCACCTCTCCTCCACCCGCACGTTGAATACCGGCTCCCCACAGGGCTGTGTGCTGAGCCCTCTTCTGTACTGCCTCTACACCTACGACTGCAGTCCGACCCACAACAACAACCTCATAGTGAAGTTCGCGGACGACACTGCGGTGGTCGGACTCATCTCAAAGGGGGACGAGGGAGCCTACAGAGAGGAGGTCCGGAAGTTGGCAGACTGGTGCTCAGAGAACAACCTTGCTCTGAACACCAAGAGAACCAAGGAGATCGTCGTCGACTTCAGGAAACACAGCACTGACCTAGCCCCCTCTACATCAAGGGTGAGTGTGTGGAGAGGGTCCACACCTTCCTGTCTCTTGGCGTCCTTATCTCTGACAACATCTCCTGGTCAGAGAACACTACTGCTATCACTAAGAAGGCTCAGCAGCAGCTGCACTTCCTGAGAGTCCTCAAGAAGTACAACCTGGACTCCAACCTACTGCTGAACTTCTACCGCTCATCCATTGAGAGCCTGCTGACATACTGCATCACAGCATGGTACGGCAGCTGCACCGTTGCAGACAGGGAGAGGCTCCAGAGAGTGGTAAAGGCAGCACAGCGGATCATCGGCTGCCCTCTCCCCTCCCTGACAGACATTTACATCCCCATCGCCCCCCTAGTCCTTGGACGCTCTTGGCTCCGCAAGCACGATCCCCACATTGCCTGGTCTCAATCTGTCCCTGCACGAAAAGAAGGCCATGCAGGACTACATTTCGGACTCTCTCGCCTCCGGCATCATTACCCCCTCTAAGTCCCCGATGGCAGCAGGATTCTTCTTTGTGGGCAAGAAGGACGGATCTCTACGCCCCTGTATTGACTACCGCCAACTGAATAACATCACTATCAAGGATAGATACCCTCTCCCTCTCCCTCTCCTGAGCTCTTCCTTCGAGACCTTCGCCCCCGCCACAGTTTTCAGTAAATTGGATCTCCGCAACGCGTACCACCTGGTACGCATCAGGAAGGTGACGAATGGAAGACAGCTTTCAACAAGCACCTGGGGCACCTCGAATACAGGATGATGCCCTTTGGCCTGACGAACGCCCCAGCGGTTTTCCAGGCCCTGGTCAACGACGTACTGTGGGACATGTTGGACCAGTTTGTTGTGGTGTACCTTGACGATATTCTCATTTTTTCAAAAACTCTACAGAAACACCAACAGCATGTCCGACTTGTCCTGCAGCTTCTACTGGAGAACCGCCTGTTCGTCAAGGCTGAAAAATGTGAGTTCCACAATTCATCAGTTAACTTTCTGGGCCACATTATTCAAGAGGAACACATTAAGGCGGATCCCAAGAACGCAGAGGCAGTAATGGAGTGGCCACAACCCTCCACATGGACGGAATTGAAACGTTTTCTGGGTTTCGCGGGATTCTACCGCCGCTTCATAAAGAACTTCAGCAAGGTGGCCGCTCCTCTCCACACCCTCACTTCCACCCTCATCCCATTTCGATGGATCAAGGAAGCCAGTGTCGCCTTCCAGGGGCTGAAGAGGAGCTTCACCTCCGCACCTGTGCTCGTCCACCCCGATCCAGACTGCCCGTTTATCGTCGAGGTGGACGCATCGGATTCGGGTATCGGGGCGGTACTCTCCCAGCGTGCCAGAGATAATAATGTCTTGCATCCATGTGCATTTTTTTCCAGAAGACTCACACCACCAGAGCGCAACTACAACGCAGGAAATCGGGAACTGCTGGCAGTACACGACGCCATAACTGAGTGGAGACACTGGCTGGAGGGGGAAAAGCATCCGTTCCTGGTTTTCAACCTCATCCATATTTGCTCTGTCAAGAGACTTAATGACTGTCAGGCACGATGGGCACAATTTTTCAGTAGATTTGACTACACTCTCTCCTTCAGACCAGGCTCCCGCAACACAAAGGCTGATGCCCTCTCCAGACAGTTCTCATATATCAGCACACCACAGGCGAACCAATTCTTCCCCCTGCCCGGGTGGTGGGGATGATCACCTGGGAGATCGAGGCACTGGTAAAGGCGGCACTCCTTGTGAATCCGGGACCGGGTGGTGGACCCCCCCCAACAGACTGTTTGTTCCGACCTCCGACCCAAGGTACTGGACAGGGGTCACTCTAGTATCTTCGCTTTCCACCCGGGGGTCCACCGCTCGCTATCATTCATCCGGCGCTCATTCTGGTGGCCATCTATAGAGACCGACAACAGAGAGTTCATCGCCGCTTGTTCCACGTGCGCCCGCAACAAGGCTTCCCACAGCCCTCCGGCGGGACTCTTACGCCCCCTACCTATTCCTGGCCGACCCTGGTCCCACATTGCTCTTGATTTTGTGACCCCTGCCTCCCAAGGTAATACGACTATTCTAACCATTATTGATAGATTCTCCAAGGCTGCACATTTTGTCCCCCTCCTCAAGCTTCCCTCCACAGCCGAGGCTGCCGACTTACTCATCCGACACGTGGTCAGACTCCACGGCATCCCCCAGGACATCCTCTCTGACCGTGGCCCCCAGTTCACTTCCCGTGTGTGGCAGTCATTCTGCAAGGGAATTGGGGCAACGGTCAGCCTCACCTCTGGATATCACCCACAAAGTAACAGACAAGCAGAGAGAGCCAACCAGGGGTTAGAGACAATGCTCCGCTGCGTCGCCGCCCGCCAACCCTCTCACTGGAGCAAATACATACCCTGGGAGGAGTACGCTTTTAACTCCATCAAGGCCGGCCCGTGGCATAGGCCGTATAGGCAAATGCTAAGGGCGCCGTCCATCAGGGGGCGCCACGCCAGTGCCACAAATGTTGGAGAAAGAAAAAAAAGAAAAAAAGAAAATAAGTTGGTACTATTATTTCTAAATACAAAAAATAATCCCACGTTAATTAAAATGCAAAGTAAAGCCTATTTAATAGAAATATTATTTGTTACTCCCCCCGCACGGTGCGCCCCCTCCCTTCCCGTATTATGACTCTTTTTGGACGTCACCACATCAAAAAATCAACACAAGATGTCAAAACGGCCAAAACTGTCAGGTGCCCAGGGGAAAAAAAAAGAGAAAAGAAGAGGAGGAGAAACGAGAAAAAGACAGAGGTAGCAGGTAGGTAACGTTAGCCTACATTAAATTATTTGTCTGTTACAGAATGTGATAGTAATCTGGCTTTTTAGCATTAAGCTAATGTTACATGATTCGGCAATTGCTAATCAATAAATAGCTAGTTCTGTTTTAACGTCGGGTTAATATTGTGGAGGGGGCTAAATTGTTATAGAAAATAATAATGTAACGTTAGGTAATTACAGTACTCCCACCTTACATTCCTCAGGGACATTTGTATTAGATCTTTTAAGCAGGTCTTTTTTGTTTACATTGTTATTGCCTTCTGGTTAGCTAATGTTTGCCCTGCAGGTAATAGTCACTTTTCCACCCCTTTATATATTAAGTATAGTTGTAAGCCTAGTTGTTAAAGTGCACATCATTAATGTTAATTAAGCAATATCACATGAGAGGGAATGCTGCTTTTTAATTTGAGCACTGCTGTGATTCGGTTAAAGATAATCATAACATAACATTCTCATATAATATATTATGCTGTTACTTTGCATTCTGCTATTCAGCATTTCACTGTAATGATGACAATAAATGTGTGAAGAAATGAATGTGGAGGCTGAACTCAAACAAAAGCGATTGAGAACCACCAAAAGGCACTTCGGTTGTGAGTCTCCAGATGAGCCCATACAAGATGCACTTAAAAAAATGGAAACCACATTTTTTAATGTGGTAGTAGATACAGCCATCTCTTCACTCGATGAGAGATTTCAGAGCCTTGGAGAGGTGAATGACAAGTTTGGAGTACTCCTCAATTTCCACAACTTACAAAAAGAAGAGCTGCTACAGCAGTGCCAAACCCTGAGTATTACTCTGACCCATGACAGCCAGCTGGACATTAATGGCACAGAACTTGCAATGGAAATGCAGAATTTCCCACCATTGCCATCAAAGAACATGACAAAGATGGAACTCTTGACCTTCCTGCATGAGAAGAAGCTGGCAGAAATGTACCCCAACATGTGGGTTGCTCTGAGAATCTCTGCCACTCTTCCTGTTACAGTGGCTGCTGCTGAAAGAAGCTTCTCTAAGCTCAAAATCATTGAAACCTACCTGAGATCTACTATGATGCAAGAACGTCTCAGTGGACTTTCCATCATAAGCATAAATCATGTGGTCTCAAATCAGTTGTCATATGATGATGTTGTAGATGACTTTGCTGCAAGAAAGACTAGGAGAGTAAGGCTGTAGCAGGTGATGTGAGGTTGATGAGGGGGTGGTGTAGTCATTTGTAAGTCATTCTAGTTAATGCAATATTAAAAAGCACAAATAGAGAACTCTGTAGATCTCCTTTTTTTGTAATATAGTTGTTAAAGTCATACTGGTTTGATATCTTGTTTTGTGCAGTGCCTTATTTATATTGTATTTTTAATTTATTTTATGCAACTTGTTGACACGTTTTATTTTGTGTTTATGTATGTAAAAAATATTGTATTTCATATATTCATTTTTTATTTTTTGTATTCATTTATTTATTCTTTTTTTTTTATCTTGTTAACTATTCTGATTGTTAATTTGCTTTCTTTAAGTAAAAAAAAAGGTCAAAGACAAAGCTATTCGGTTTCTTGTGAGTATATACACTTCACTGCCGATGTGGGGGGGCGCCACCTAAAATCTTGCCTAGGGCGCCAGATTGGTTAGGGCCGGGCCTGAACTCCATGACCAGCTCCGCCAAAGGTATGTCCCCTTTTGAGTGCTCTCTAGGCTACCAACCACCCATGTTTTTACAGCAAGAGGTCGAAGCAGCGGTAAGTCCCACCTTAAACGCTGCCAGACCATCTGGAAGACTGCTCGGGCAGCCTTAGTGAAGACGTCGGACAGGATACGCCTCAACGCCAACCGGCACCACATCCCAGCACACTCCTATCAGCCTGGGCAGCAGGTGATGTTACGGGCCATTGACCTCCACCTCAAGGTACAGTCCTCTAAATTGTCACCCCGCTACGTGGGGCCTTTCCACATCAACGCCATTGTCAACCCTGCTGCCGCTCGTCTCTCTCTCCCGTCTTCCATAAAGATCCACCCAAGTTTTCACGTGTCTCAGATCAAGCCTGTGTCTATCAGCCCTCTCTCGTCCCCCACCCCTGGCCCCCCTTCTCCCAGGGTCCTCGAGAGCGGTGATCCGGTGTGGATGGTGAAGGAGATCCTCAGGGTTCATTGGCAGGGTAGGGGGTTGGTCTACCTGGTTGACTGGGAGGACTATAGACCGGAGGACCGATCCTGGGTGCCGGCCTCCTACCTTGCGGACAGTGCCGTCTTCTTCTCCCCGGTACCATTACAGTATATACTGTATGTATATAGTATAATATTTAAACAGCAGGACTGGACTGTGCACCTTAGCTCCTTTTGCACTATTTTATTTTATTTCCTTCCTATGTTTGTAGACTGTCGCACTGATACTGGAGTTGCTTTTAATCTCAATGTACCTGTGTATAGTGACAACAAAAGGCATTGTATTCTATTCTATTCTATTGTGGGTTACTTGCAGTGGCTTGTTTTTTCCGCCAGAGGGAGGCAGCGGTGCTTCACTGCAGATGTGATACATTACATTGCAATGAAAACGGTTAATTCAAACTAGATTGCCGTTTGAATTACATTTAAATGAGTATTTTTTTTAAGGTTCCATTTTTTTTTGTTGTTAAAAAATAGTATCTAGCTTTTTTATTTGTTGTTTTTTGTGTTGCCATCTGTGAAGATACAACTTCTGTCAGGATGTCCACCTGTGGTCCTTTCTTTATGGGTCTATGAATGAAATGAACAAAAAAAATTAACTAATCAGAAAACGCTGAAATGTTAAAAACGCAAATATTTGTTTCTAAAGATATTTAAAGACAATTTGTTTCATCTTTCATAAACAATTACGCACACATGCGTTGCGGCCAATGATACAAATGAGATAATTTGGTATTGCGGCACTTAAAGGGCACTTCCTGTCCCTCACTTTTCACTGATTTTTGTCTTCTTACAGAAGCTCAATGTACCTCTATCGTCAATTCTGGACTACAAGTAGCTATTTCCCCCCCTGCCCCCCCACACACTTTGAACCCTGCGGCTTATAAAACGGTGCGGCTAAATTGTGGATTTTTCTTCGCCGACGGCCATAATACAAATAATTTTTATGAAGTGTGTTGTTGTTTGTGCTACGGCGCCATCTTTTGGACGAGTTCACTCATTGCAGGTCCTTCCATTTAGTGCTTTCAACCGGAAGTAGAAGTGCCGTTCCGTCTTTTAGCCACCCATAGCGTTTCTACTTGGTAGCCCAGTTCTATCCGAGAATAATTGTTTAGGTTGCGATGAAGTACTTCCAGGTAGTGGTCGTGTTGTAGTGGCCGGGTGATGCTACCAGCGAGTACTGTAATGTACAGTACTATATTGGGTGAAAGGAGTGTGAAGGTGACTATATGTATTTTATTCCATGTTTAGAGGGCTCTAATTATGTTAAAGTACTTCCAGGTAGCGGTCGTGTTGTAGTGGCCGGGTGATACTACCAGCGAGTACTGGAATGTACAGTACTATATCGGGTGAAAGGAGTGTAAAGGTGAATATATGGATTTTATTCCATGTTTAGAGGGCTCTAATTATGTTAAAGTACTTCCAGGTAGTGGATGTGTTGTAGTGGCCGGGTGATGCTACCAGCGAGTACTGTAATGTACAGTACTATATTGGGTGAAAGGAGTGTAAAGGTGACTATATGGATTTTATTACATGTTTAGAGGGCTCTACTTATGTTAAAGTACTTCCAGGTAGTGGTTGTGTTGTAGTGGCCGGGTGATGCTACCAGCGAGTACTGTAATGTACAGTACTATATTGGGTGAAAGGAGTGTAAAGGTGACTATATGGATTTTATTACATGTTTAGAGGGCTCTACTTATGTTAAAGTACTTCCAGGTAGTGGTTGTGTTGTAGTGGCCGGGTGATGCTACCAGCGAGTACTGTAATGTACAGTACTATATTGGGTGAAAGGAGTGTAAAGGTGACTATATTGATTTTATTCCATGTTTAGAGGGATCTACTTCTGTTAAAGTCCTTCCAGGTAGTGGTTGTGTTGTAGTGGCCGGGTGATGCTACCAGTGAGTACTGTAATGTACAGTACTATATTGGGTGAAAGGAGTGTAAAGGTGACTATATGGATTTTATTCCATGTTTAGAAGGCTATAATTATGTTAAAAAACATATTTACAAGGCTGTCAACAGTAAATGCTCTCAGCCAGGCACTAAAAACATCAGATATTGACTTTTATTGGCGATATAATTCATATTTTAAATAACATCTTAACATTGCTAAATCCTGTTTTGTCTTTATTTCTTTGGTATTGTCAACTTGTTGCTTGTTCCTCCTTAAAGTTGTGTAATCAATCAGAAATATCAAGCAGCTAAAAATCGATAAGTGTGGAGAGAGGGTTTTGCATTTTTCCCATCATGCATTGCATTGGATTTAAATGGGTGTAATTTTTAATTATGTGTGAGCTTGGACGTTTTTTTTGTTTTGTTTTTACAATATCCACAAAGTCTGCTCACTTTTTGTGTTGGTTGCAGTTTTTTAGCGCCATGACTAGGGAAGGTTGTTTGCATTGGGTTATATAAATGAACGATTTGCTTGCATGTTCAATTTACTTGCTTCACTCTGCTGATTTTACAGTAAAAAGTAGCACCTCGGTCGGCAGAATGTTGCATCAAAAGTGACCTTGTACAGTTTTTCAATTTATAGTAATGCACTGTTAATAAATGGCTATAGATTTTAAGGTAAAAAAATCAAACTGGCTGCTCAGCCACCAAGATTTTTACATAATACAACATTGCTACAGTTTTTCAATTAAAGTAATTTGGTGTAAAACCCACAAAAAAATGTAACGGTAAAATGCATTTTTTTAAATTTTTTTTTTACCTTTTTACCTTACCTTGCAACTGTTCAAAAATATGCATATTTGTAATATGTCTGGGTAAAGTTTGAAAGCCTTTGGATGAAATATCTCGGACGAGATAGTTACAAAACAACTTCTAGAAATGGCGAAAATCTGTAGATAAAAGCTGCTTACACAGATACCACAGATTTTTTTTTTTGTCATAAAAAAATACAATCATGTGTGCTTACGGACTGTATCCCTGCAGACTGTATTGATCTATATTGATATATAATGTAGGAACCAGAATATTAATAACAGAAAGAAACAACCCTTTTGTGTGAATGAGTGTAAATGGGAGAGGATTAATTTTAAGTGTATCTTGTGTTTTTTATGTTGATTTAATAAAAAAAAAAAAAAAATTTTTTTTTAAATTTCTTGTGCGGCCCGGTACCAATCGATCCACGGACCGGTACCGGGCCGCGGCACAGTGGTTGGGGACCACTGCTCTAAAGTGTACGGCTGCGAATTTAGCTAAAAAAGTGTCAAAATTGCTTACAAAGGTAACACATGTCAAGTATCGACACTAACTGTTAGCATGTTAATGTTTGCATGCCAGCAGTTGGCATAAGTCAAGCATCAAGTTATATAACTCTGAGGTAAGCGGTTGCAAAATAATCAAAAAAAAAGTTAGCATGCTGCTAACAGTTAGCATTTATCACGTACCAGGGCATAAAGTGTACGGCTGCGAAATTAGCTAAAAAAGTGTCAGATTTGCTTACAAAGTTAACATATGTCAAGTATCGACACTAACCGTTATCATGCTAATGTTTGCATGCTAGCAGTTAGCATAAGTCAAGTGTCAAGCTATGTAACTCTGAGGTAAACGGTTGCAAAATCAGCAAAAAAGTTAGCATGCTGCTAACAGTTAGCATTGATCAGGTACCGGGTCATATGACTCTTAGGTGTACGGCTGCGAAATTAACTGAAAAAAATGTCGAATTTGCTTAAAAAGTTAGCATGATAGCAGTTAGCAACACTATATGTCAGGTATCAAGTTATATGACTCTGGGGTAAATGATTGCAAAATTAGCCAAACAAATTTGAATGCTGCTAACAGTTAGCATTTGTCACGTACCAGGTTATATGACTCTAAAGTGTACGGCTGCAAAATTAACTGAAAAAGTGTCAGATTTGCTTAAAAAGTTAGCATGCTAGCAGTTAAATGTCAAGTATCATCACTAACTGTTAGCATGCTTGCAGTTAGCAACACTGTATGTCAGGTATCAAGTTACATGACTCTGGGGTAAATGATTGCAAAATTAGCAAAAAAAATTAGAATGCTGCTAAGAGTTAGCATTTGTCACGTACCAGGTTATATGACTCTAAAGTGTACGGCTGCGAAATTAACTGAAAAAGTGTCAGATTTGCTTAAAAAGTTAGCATGCTAGCAGTTAGCATGGACAGAAAACAAAATGGATTAAAATCTGTTACAACTATTTTTGATTTTTTTTAAATTCGTTACAAATAAGAATAGCTAATTATTTGAAAATTGATTATATTTTTCATACTGTCAGGTTCAAACACCGATGACATCTATTAAACAGACAAGAAGCAAGGAATCAGGCAGAGACAGAGTTAAATTCTACTCATGTGGAGAGACGTATTGGGCTGTACACTTAGTTACAGTTCCAACCTACGCTCCAAGGCACAGCCCACGTGCTCCTCTATTTATTCGGGAGGTCCCTGGTTACATCACTGAGGCTGCTTCTGAAGGAAAGGGGGGGGGGGGGGGGGGGGGTAATTTCAGCAGTCCCAGTTCGACACAATATATGATTATTCAGAAATGGAAATGTGCTGACACTCGTGATATCGCCCTGTCTCTGCTTTGTCTGCGTCAAGGTACTCGATGTTCGCCCTTGGCAGTCAGCAGGTCTGGACACTCGCAATCCAAGATTGCAAGTTGTCCCTTTGCACAGATGGAAAAGTACAACTTCAGCACAATTGATAATAACTATAGCAACGGCCTGTAAGCATAAGAGTTGGGTGATAACTTATACATAATTATTCTAACACAGACCCCTTATAGAATAGAATAGAATAGAATAAAATAGAATAGAAAGTACTTTATTGATCCCTGGGGGAAATTCAGCACCACAGTTCGCTCACAATAGACAATAATAATAAATAATAATAATATATTATTCATATAATATATGAATAATATAAATATATTCTACATATACTCTACATTTAAGTGCAGTCAAGGAACATATGCATTATACAGTCTGATGGCTGTCGGTATGAAGGACATTCCGTGTTGCTGAACGTGCTCATTCTCTTATGTGTGTAGACTTCCTGTTTTGGTTGCATTTTAAATATTTTTTTGCACCATGACTAGGGAAGGTTGTTTGGATTTGTTCATATAAATAAATGCTGTGCTGTGTTCATGGCCATTGACCTGCTCTACTCACGGTTTGTCAGATATTTAAAATGAACACCCGGCAGGCCAGATTTCTTGTAAAACTCATGACATCTGGCGGGGTATTGTTTGGACACCCCTGGACCATAAGAGTATATAAGTAAGTTTTCAAGTGGAAGTTGAATGCTTCATCTCTAAAATCAGTGCCTCTTCTCCAAAAAGGTTGAACGAGAGCTTTACTGTGGGTCCAAAAATCCGGGAATTAGAGGTCACACTGCGTTCACACGACTCTGCGAAGGGAAACTGCCCGGGGTCCACGGAGGTTTGTTTGGTGGCACGACTTCCACTCACGCCCACGCTGCCATGTCTCCATCCAACATGACTTCATTTCTGTTTGCCGCGCCCCACAGTGGGCTGTTATGCGTTTGTGTCCCGATTCCCGGAGGTGAGCCCTGGAGCCTTTTTCTGTTGACACCCTGACTGAGATAACATTTCCCCCGCTGAATCACAGGCGGTGCTGTGTGGAGGCGCTACCTTTCCACCCGCCGCTAACAGGACACGCTCTGTCTGTGGGCCGCGGCGGCAGCGCCCACACTAAAGTCCCTTTGAAACGCGTGGTTTGTTTACCCCACCGGACTAAATACCCGTTTAGGAACGCTGACGTTCGACGAGGGGAAAGGCAGCGTCAGTGTCCAGGAGTCTCCATGCAAACTCCATTTTTGTTGTCATATACCATACCATATTGTACTTTTCCTTACAATTTGCATAGTTTTGTAACTGTTAACATCCTAATGTTAGCATGAAAGCAGTTAGCATATGTCAAGTATCAAGTTATTTGACTCTGTGGTAAACGGTTGCAAATTTGATTTAAAAAAAAAAAAAGCATTTTGCTAACAGTTAGCATTCGTCAGGTACCAGGTTAAAAGACTTTAAGGTGTACGGCTGCGAAATTAAGTAAAAAAGTGTCAAAAATGCTTAAAAAGTTAGCATTATAGCAGTTAGGATATGCTAGGTGTCATAGCTAAATGTTAGCATGTTAGCATACTGTATGTCAGGTGTCGAGTTATATGACTCTGGGGTAAACTGTTGCAAAATTAACAAAAAAAAAAAAATAGCATGTTGCTAACAGTTAGCATTCGTCAGGTACCAGGTTAAAAGACTTTAACGTGTACGGCTGCGAAATTAAGTAAAAAAAGTGTCAAATTTGCTTAAAAAGTTAGCATTGTAGCAGTTAGGATATGTTAAGTATCATAGCTAAATGTTAGCATATTAGCATACTGTATGTCAGGTGTCGAGTTATATGACTCTGGGGTAAACTGTTGCAAAATTAACAAAAAAAATAAAATAGCATGTTGCTAACAGTTAGCATTCGTCAGGTACCAGGTTAAAAGACTTTAACGTGTACGGCTGCGAAATTAAGTAAAAAAAGTGTCAAATTTGCTTAAAAAGTTAGCATTGTAGCAGTTAGGATATGTTAAGTATCATAGCTAAATGTTAGCATGTTAGCATACTGTATGTCAGGTGTCGAGTTATATGACTCTGGGGTAAACTGTTGCAAAATTAACAAAAAAAAAAAAATAGCATGTTGCTAACAGTTAGCATTCGTCAGGTACCAGGTTAAAAGACTTTAACGTGTACGGCTGCGAAATTAAGTAAAAAAAGTGTGAAATTTGCCTAAAAAGTTAGCATTGTAGCAGTTAGGATATGTTAAGTATCATAGCTAAATGTTAGCATATTAGCATACTGTATGTCAGGTGTCGAGTTATATGACTCTGGGGTAAACTGTTGCAAAATTAACAAAAAAAAAAAAAAAAGCATGTTGCTAACAGTTAGCATTCGTCAGGTACCAGGTTAAAAGACTTTAACGTGTACGGCTGCGAAATTAAGTAAAAAAAGTGTCAAATTTGCTTAAAAAGTTAGCATTGTAGCAGTTAGGATATGTTAAGTATCATAGCTAAATGTTAGCATATTAGCATACTGTATGTCAGGTGTCGAGTTATATGACTCTGGGGTAAACTGTTGCAAAATTAACAAAAAAAATAAAATAGCATGTTGCTAACAGTTAGCATTCGTCAGGTACCAGGTTAAAAGACTTTAACGTGTACGGCTGCGAAATTAAGTAAAAAAAGTGTCAAATTTGCTTAAAAAGTTAGCATTGTAGCAGTTAGGATATGTTAAGTATCATGGCTAAATGTTAGCATATTAGCATACTGTATGTCAGGTGTCGAGTTATATGACTCTGGGGTAAACTGTTGCAAAATTAACAAAAAATAAAAAAATAGCATGTTGCTAACAGTTAGCATTTGTCAGGTACCAGGTTAAAAGACTTTAACGTGTACGGCTGCGAAATTAAGTAAAAAAAGTGTCGAATTTGCTTAAAAAGTTAGCATTGTAGCAGTTAGGATATGTTAAGTATCATAGCTAAATGTTAGCATATTAGCATACTGTATGTCAGGTGTCGAGTTATATGACTCTGGGGTAAACTGTTGCAAAATTAACAAAAAAAATAAAATAGCATGTTGCTAACAGTTAGCATTCGTCAGGTACCAGGTTAAAATACTTTAACGTGTACGGCTGCGAAATTAAGTAAAAAAAGTGTCAAATTTGCTTAAAAAGTTAGCATTGTAGCAGTTAGGATATGTTAAGTATCATAGCTAAATGTTAGCATATAAGCATACTGTATGTCAGGTGTCGAGTTATATGACTCTGGGGTAAACTGTTGCAAAATTAACAAAAAAAAAAAAATAGCATGTTGCTAACAGTTAGCATTCGTCAGGTACCAGGTTAAAAGACTTTAACGTATACGGCTGCGAAATTAAGTAAAAAAAGTGTCAAATTTGCTTAAAAAGTTAGCATTGTAGCAGTTAGGATATGTTAAGTATCATAGCTAAATGTTAGCATATAAGCATACTGTATGTCAGGTGTCGAGTTATATGAATCTGGGGTAAACTGTTGCAAAATTAACAAAAAAAATAAAATAGCATGTTGCTAACAGTTAGCATTCGTCAGGTACCAGGTTAAAAGACTTTAACGTGTACGGCCGCGAAATTAAGTAAAAAAAGTGTCAAAAATGCTTAAAAAGTTAGCATTGTAGCAGTTAGGATATGTTAAGTATCATAGCTAAATGTTGGCATATTAGCATACTGTATGTCAGGTGTCGAGTTATATGACTCTGGGGTAAACTGTTGCAAAATTAACAAAAAAAATAAAATAGCATGTTGCTAACAGTTAGCATTCGTCAGGTACCAGGTTAAAAGACTTTAACGTGCACGGCTGCGAAATTAAGTAAAAAAAGTGTCAAATTTGCTTAAAAAGTTAGCATTGTAGCAGTTAGGATATATTAAGTATCATAGCTAAATGTTAGCATATTAGCATACTGTATGTCAGGTGTCGAGTTATATGACTCTGGGGTAAACTGTTGCAAAATTAACAAAAAAAATAAAATAGCATGTTGCTAACATTTAGCATTTGTCAGGTACCAGGTTAAAAGACTTTAACGTGTACGGCTGCGAAATTAAGTAAAAAAAGTGTCAAATTTGCTTAAAAAGTTAGCATTATAGCAGTTAGGATATGTTAGGTGTCATAGCTAAATGTTAGCATATTAGCATACTGTATGTCAGGTGTCGAGTTATATGACTCTGGGGTAAACTGTTGCAAAATTAACAAAAAAAATAAAATAGCATGTTGCTAACAGTTAGCATTTGTCAGGTACCAGGTTAAAAGACTTTAACGTGTACGGCTGCGAAATTAAGTAAAAAAAGTGTCAAATTTGCTTAAAAAGTTAGCATTGTAGCAGTTAGGATATGTTAAGTATCATAGCTAAATGTTAGCATGTTAGCATACTGTATGTCAGGTGTCGAGTTATATGACTCTGGGGTAAACTGTTGCAAAATTTAAAAAAAAGCATGTTGCTAACAGTTAGCATTCGTCAGGTACCAGGTTAAAAGACTTTAACGTGTACGGCTGCGAAATTAAGTAAAAAAAGTGTCAAATTTGCTTAAAAAGTTAGCATTGTAGCAGTTAGGATATGTTAAGTATCATAGCTAAATGTTAGCATATTAGCATACTGTATGTCAGGTGTCGAGTTATATGACTCTGGGGTAAACTGTTGCAAAATTAACAAAAAAAATAAAATAGCATGTTGCTAATAGTTAGCATTCGTCAGGTACCAGGTTATAGGACTCTAAGGTGTACGGCTGTGAAATTAACTAAAAAAATGTCAACTTTACTTAAAAAGTTAGCATGCTACCAGTTTAGGATATGTTAATTATAATAGCTAACTATTAGCATGGTAGCAGTTAGCATACTGTATGTCAGGTGTCAAGATACATGACTCTGGGGTAAACTGTTGCAAAATTAGCACAAAGAACTCAGCATGTTGCTAACAGTTAGCATTTGTCACATACCAGGTTATAAGACTCTAAGGTGTACGGCTGCGAAATTAACAAAAAAAGTGTCAAATTTGCTTAAAAAGTAAGCATGCTAGCAGTTAGCATTTGTGAAGTATCATAGCTAACAGTTAGCATGGTAGCAGTTAGCATACTGTATGTCAGTTGTCAAGTTACATGACTCTGGGGTAAACTGTTGCAAAATTAGCACAAAGAACTCAGCATGTTGCTAACAGTTAGCATTTGTCACATACCAAGTTATAAGACTCTAAGGTGTACGGCTGCGAAATTAACAAAAAAAGTGTCAAATTTGCTTAAAAAGTAAGCATGCTAGCAGTTAGCATTTGTGAAGTATCATAGCTAACAGTTAGCATGGTAGCAGTTAGCATACTGTATGTCAGGTGTCAAGTTACATGACTCTGGGGTAAACTGTTGCAAAATTAGCACAAAGAACTCAGCATGTTGCTAACAGTTAGCATTTGTCACATACCAGGTTATAAGACTCTAAGGTGTACGGCTGCGAAATGAACTAAAAAAGTGTCACATTTGCTTAAAAAGTTAGCATGCTAGCAGTTAGCATTTGTGAAGTATCATAGCTAACAGTTAGCATGGTAGCAGTTAGCATACTGTATGTCAGGTGTCAAGTTACATGGGGTAAGTATTATTAACTTACAACGGCATTATTTTTGTATTGTTTCACTTTCGCAAATTCCTCAGTAAATTCACCAAAACATCACCGTGGAGTTATTGAGTCTGTTTAGCTGATTGGAGAGCTAGCTTGCGCAGCTAGTGGGTCCATGACGGTGACTTCTGTTTTGTTGGATCAGCCATTTTACTGCCGTGTTACAGACAGCGTTAGGCAACAATTAAGGTATGTAAATAAACATTTACTGTGTAAATAACTCATTTCACAACGTATATATGTGCGACTTATAGTCAGGTGCGACTTATATATGAAAAAACATTTGTTTTCCTCAAAAATGTTGTGGGGCGTGGCTTATATACCTCTATAGTCCGGGATATACGGTATTTTCCTTGCTCGGGTTTTAGTTCACACCAACCTTCAGCAAATCCGGCCTGGGTAGACCACGCGGGCGTTTGGTAGAAGAAGAAGAAGTGACGGCAGACCACTTCTGACCCCTGCAATGTTTTCATGCCACAAACAATGGCCGGCACGGGGCCAGGCTGCAGTTGGCAGTCCATCCTTCCAGTGAGCATGACGCAGCACGCAGAGTGCACGCATCCTGCCTTTGTGGCGCAGGAATGTCAAAAATGCAGAATGTGGACCTTGTCCCTGCTCCTGCCCATCAAGGTGCTACAGATCTAATGGAAGCTTGCATTGAGCTAACACATTTTTGGTAAGTGGAGACTTACCATACATTTGAGTGCCTTCTTCTTGTTTTGTTGGCATGAAAAATTGCCATGTAAATTTGCTAATGCTAATGGATAGAACATCTATGGCAGCTCTAATGTAAGTTAGCCTCGAGCTAACGCATTTTGTAGAAAGAACCCTTCCTGTAATTTTGAGCGCCTTCTTCTTGTTTTGTTGGCATGAAAAATTGCCATGTAAATTTGCTAATGCTAATGGATAGAACATCTATGGCAGCTCTAATGTAAGTTAGCCTCGAGCTAACGCATTTTGTAGAAAGAACCCTTCCTGTAATTTTGAGCGCCTTCTTCTTGTTTTGTTGGCATGAAAAATTGCCATGTAAATTTGCTAATGCTAATGGATAGAACATCTATGGCAGCTCTAATGTAAGTTAGCCTCGAGCTAACGCATTTTGTAGAAAGAACCCTTCCTGTAATTTTGAGCGCCTTCTTCTTGTTTTGTTGGCATGAAAAATTGCCATGTAAATTTGCTAATGCTAATGGATAGAACATCTATGGCAGCTCTAATGTAAGTTAGCCTCGAGCTAACGCATTTTGTAGAAAGAACCCTTCCTGTAATTTTGAGCGCCTTCTTCTTGTTTTGTTGGCATGGAAAATTGCCATGAGAAATCGCTAATCGGTAGCATATTTATGGCAAATTCAAAGTAAGCCAGCATCGAGCTAACGCATTTTGGAAAGTGGAACCTTACTGTACCTTCAAGTGCCTTCTTCTTGTTTTGTTGGCATGGAAAATCGCCATGTAAAGTCGCTTATGCTAATCAGTAAAACGTCTATGGCAAATTCAGAGTAAGCTAGCATCGAGCTAACACATTTTGGAAAGTGGATCCTTGCTGTACTTTTAAACGCCACCTTCTTGGTTTTGTTGGCATGGAAAATCGCCATGTAAAGTCGCTAATGCTAATGGGTAGAACATCTATGGCAGATGTAATGTAAGTTAGCCTTGAGCTAACGCATTTACGAGAATGGACCCTTCCTGTAATTTTGAGCGCCTTCTTCTTGTTTTGTTGGCATGGAAAATTGCCATTAAAAATCGCTAATCGGTAGCACGTTTATGGCAAATTCAATGTAAGCTAGCATCGAGCTAACGCATTTTGGGAAGTGGAGCCTTACCGTACTTTCGAGCACCTTCTTCTTGTTTTTGTTGGTATGGAAAATTGCCACGTAAAGTCTCTAATGCTAATTGGTAGAACATCTATAGCAGATCTAATGTAAGTTAGCCTTGAGCTAACGCATTTAGGAGAATGTCCTGTAATTTTGAGCGCCTTCTTCTTGTTTTGTTGGCATGGAAAATTGCCATGAGAAATCGCTTATGCTAATCAGTAAAACGTGTATGGCAAATTCAAAGTAAGCTAGCATAGAGCTAACGCATTTTGAAAAGTGGAGCCTTCTTGTACTTTTGAGCGCCACTTTCTTGCTTTTGTTGGCATGGAAAATCGCCATGTAAAGTCACTAATGCTAATCGATAGAACTTCTATGGCAGATCTAATGCAAGCTAGCATCGAGCTAACGCATTTTGGTAAGTGAAGTCTTACCATACATTTGAGCGCCTTCTTCTTGTTTTGTTGGCATGGAAAATCACCATGTAAAGTCGCTAATGCTAATCAGTAGCACGTCAATGAAATTGTCAGCATAATTTGATGTAAAAAAAAAGAAGAAAAAAAAAATCAGTTCACAAAATTCAAACGCAAAATATTCAGTGACATGGAGTCAGTGTCAAAAAAATCTGGCCTTTATGGTCCGTGTTGCAGCAAGACAAGGCTATATATCAGGGGAGTCCAAAGCGCGGCCCCGGGGGCCATTTGCGGCTTGCAGCTAAGGTTTTAACCGCCTGCGGCACAATCGTTAGCATTTTAATATTAGCATGCTAGTTGTTTTACTAATTCTGCAGGTGTACATTTCAGCATCCTATGTTTTGTTACTTGACGAATGATAGCATGCTAGCATGCTAATGTGCGCTAGCTAGCTTTTTTTTTTTTTTTAACAACACCTCAGTTATATTTTAATACTTGATGCATGCTAACGTTAGCATTTTAAACACATTTTTCAGGTTCACACCTCAGACTAATATATTTTACATTTACTTTAGCAGGTTTACAATTCAGTGTCATATATTTCGGTATTTCACAAATGCTAACTGTAAGCATGTTATTGTTAGCGTGTTACCATAGTACTGTTAGCATGCAAGCTTTTTCTTAGCTCATTTTGCTCATATTTTTTGTTACTTGATGTCATTTTTCCCCGCCGGCCGTGAGAAAACGGAGGTGAGGCCAACATTTCCTGGACCGTGGCCACTCGGGGAAACAGGATGTTGTTGTTCCGTTCTTCTCTTTACAAGGATGGACTTTGTTTCCCATCACACCTGTTGTTTTTCCGACCTTTATGACCTATGACCTAGTAAGACCTTTGAGGATTCAAACCCTGAGCAATTTTTTTGGAAAAAATTAGCTGAGTCAGGAGTGTCCAAAGTCCATTTTTTATTTTTTTATTATTTTAAACGTACTATTTAAAAAAAATAAAAAAATAAAAATAAAAAGCGCGGAATAAATGTAGATCTGAGGTTCATCTAAAGATGTATGGGAAGAAAGTAAAAAAAAAAAAATGTATGACTTATTTTTAACACTTTTATGAGAGTGACCCTTTTGGTTCCCCTAGAATTTTAGTGGGATGATTCTTTTTAAACTGTCATTGCTCAAAAAAATTATAATGAATTAAGATCAATGTTGTTATGAATTATTGACGTATTTAAGGCTCCAATTAATTCACATCAAATTTTACCCTTTAAATATTTTTTTGGGGAAAATATTGTATATTTTTTTCGTTTTTAAAATAAAAGCCAAAGTATTCTTTGACAAAAAGGGCATAAAGTAAACACAAAATGTTTTTAAAAATATAATAAAAAATTGTCATCGACGGTTAAGTGTAAAATTAATTATTGGTTTAAAAGTTTTACAAAAAATGTATGACTTATATTTAACACTTTTATGAGAGGGACCCTTTTTGGTCCCCAAGAATTTTAGTGGGATTTTTTTTTTTAAACTGTCATTGCTCAAAAAAATAATACTGAATCAAAATCAATGTTATGAATTACTGACATATTAAAGGCACCAATTACTTCACATCAAATATTACACTTGAAATATATTTTGGGGGTAAATATTGTATATATTTTTCAGTTTTTAACATAAAAAAACAAGTTTTCTTTGACAAAAAGGGCATAAAGTAAACACAATTTGTTTTTAAAAAAATAATAAAAAATTGTAAGTAGAATTAATTATTGGTTTAAAAGTTAAAAAAAAATGTATGACTTATTTTTAACACTTTTATTAGAGGGACCCTTTTGGGTCCCCAAGAATTATAGTGGGATTTTTTTTTTAAAAACTGTCATTGCTCAAAAAGTAATACTGAATCAAAATCAATGTTGTTATGAATTATTGACGTATTTAAGGCTCCAATTACTTCACATCAAATATTACACTTGAAATATATTTTGGGGGTAAATATTGTATATATTTTTACGTTTTTAACATAAAAAACAAAGTTTTCTTTGACAAAAAGGCTATAAAGTAAACACAACATTTTTTCAATAAAATAATAAAAAATTGTAAACAACGGATAAGTGTAAAATTAATTATTGGTTTAAAGTTAAAAAAAAAAAAAAGTATGACTATTTTTAACACTTTTATGAGAGGGACCCTTTTGGGTCCCCAAGAATTTTAGTGGGATTTTTTTTTAAACTGTCATTTCTCAAAAAATAATACTGAATCAAAATCAATGTTGTTATGAATTATTGACATATTTAAGGCTCCAATTGTTTCACATCAAATATTACACTTGAAATATATTTTGGGGGTAAATATTGTATATATTTTTTCCCGTTTTTAACATAAAAAACTAAGTTTTCTTTGACAAAAAGGCCATAAAGTAAACACAACATTTTTTCAAAAAAATAATAAAAAATTGTAATCGATAAGTGTAAAATTAATTATTGGTTTAAAAGTTCCACAAAAAAAAAGGATGATTTATTTTTAACACTTTTATGAGAGCGAGCGACCCTTTTGGGTCCCCAAGAATTTTAGTGGGATTTTTTTTTTTAAACTGTCATTGCAAAAAAGAATAACGAATCGAAATCAATATTGTTATGAATTATTGAAGTATGTAAGACTCCAATTACTTCACATCAAATATTACACTTGAAATATATTTTGGGGGTAAATATTGTATATATTTTTCAGTTTTTAACATAAAAAACTAAGTTTTCTTTGCCAAAAAGGGCATAAAGTAAACACAACATTTTTTCAAAAAAATAATAAAAAATTGTAATCGACGGATAAGTGTAAAATTAATTATTGGTTTAAAAGTTTTACAAAAAAATGTATGACTTATTTTTAACACTTTTATGAGAGGGACCCTTTTGGGTCCCCAATAATTTTAGTGGGATTTTCTCTTTAAACTGTCATTGCTCAAAAAATAATACTGAATCAAAATCAATGTTGTTATGAATTATTGACCTATTTAAGGCTCCAATTACTTCACATCAAGTATTACACTTGAAATTTATTTTGGGGGTAAATATTGTATATATTTTTCTGTTTTTAACATAAAAAACTAAGTTTTATTTGACAAAAAAGACATCAAGTAAACACAACATTTTTTTCTAAAAATGATAAAAAATTGTAATCGACGGATAAGTGTAAAACTAATTATTGGTTTAAAAGTAAAAAAAAATTAAAATGTATGATTTATTTTTAACACTTTTATGAGAGGGACCCTTTTGGGTCCCCAAGAATTTTAGTGGGATTTTCTTTTTAAACTGTCATTGATCAAAAAATAATAATGAATCAAAATCAATGTTGTTATTAATTATTGACCTATTTGAGGCTCCAATTACTTCACATCAAATTTTACACTTGAAACATTTTTTTGGGGAAAATATTGTATATTTTTTTCGTCTTTGAAATAGAAGCCAAAGTATTCTTTGACAAAAAGGGCATAAAGTAAACTCAACATTAAAACATAAATAAATAAAATATTGTAATTGATGTATATGTGTAAAATTAATTTGGTTACTTTTGGTTTAAAAGTAAATAAAAAATAATGTAGGACTTATTTTTAACGCTTTTATGAGTAGGACCTTTTCGGGTCCCCAATAATTTTAGTGGAATTTTCTCTTTAAACTGTCATTGATCAAAAAATAATAATGAATCAAAATAAATGTTGTTATTAATTATTGACCTATTTGAGGCTCCAATTTTTTTCACATCAAATTTTACACTTGAAATATATTTTTGGGGAAAATGTTGCATATTTTTTCTGTTTTTAACATAAAAACCAAAGTTTTCTTTGAAAAAAAGGGCATCAAGTAAATACAGTATATGACTCAGTTTTAACACATTTTTGATTGAGACCCTTTTGAGGGGAGCCCTAAAGGGTTATATATATATATATATATATATCTATATATATATATATATATATATATATATATATATATATATATATATATAGATATATATATATATATATATACATATGTATATGTATATATATATATATATGTATATATATATATAGTATTGGTTTGGAAAGTGCAAAATATGAAAATGGCCCCTGCATGCTTGGATTTTAGAGTAATGACCCTCATGTAAAAAGTTTGGACACCCCTGAGCTAAGTGTTAGCTTTTAAACGCTGCAAAATTTGTTCTTTTGTTTTGTCAAATGTTTATGGTTTAAAATGTCTCCTCTTTTCATCAGATCGGTTCAGTTGAGCTTCAAGGTGATGTTCTTCCGGTTATGTGTTTATTGATGCGGAGCAGTTACCATAGCAATAGAGACCGCAGTCGTAAAAGGTTAACTGTTGCATTAACCTTTAAAAAGCGCCCGACCTCCAGTCCAAGGCGAGCGTGGCGGCGTCTCCGTTGCCACGGTAACTGCTATGCGACGCTTGTATCAATATGCACATGCTCGACATCCACGTCACCGGAAGAACGTCAGCTCAGAGCTCAACAGTTTATGAAAGACAGACGACAGTTCAAACCGTCAGTGTAGAGCTGCTGGATATCGCTTTCCCATCGACAACCATCCACACCAAACTTCTTCCACTTGGGCGCACACACGGAATGAAGATTTTTCATTTTTAGAACCATTAGAGCGCCCATCAATTTAGGTGAATATTAAAGGCCCCGGGGACCCAAACGGGTCTTAGTCACTAAATTGTTAAAAATAATATATATATGTATAAAATCTACAGATAAACTTCAGTTCTATCCGTTGTCATGAAGTTGTATTTTTTTTTTGTCTTATGACCTTTTTTTCCCCAAAAAAACCCTGTTTTTTAATGGAAAAACACAAAATGTGCAATATTTTCCCGTTTTGCTTTCAATTCATTATTATTTTTTTTGTTTGTTTTGTTTTGTTTTATGCCCATTTTTCTACCAAAAAAAATGTTTTTTTGGTAAAAACACAAAATATGCAATATTTTCCAACGATTCATTATTATTTTTTGAACAATGACAGTTTAAAAAAAAAATCACACTCAAGGTCCCAGTGACCCAAAGGGGTCTTTGTCCATAAATTGTTAAACATAAGTTGTATATTAATATTTATTTTTACTTCCAACACTTAAAGATCTACAAATAAACTTCAGGTCTCTTCCTTGACATTAAGTTTTAAAATGTTGTTCTTTTATGCCCTTTCCCCCCCAAAAAAAACCCTGTTTTTATGGCAAAAACACAAAATATGCAATATGTTCCCATGATTCATTATTATTATTTTTGTTTGTTTTGTTTTGTTTTATGCCCATTTTTCTACCAAAAAAAATGTTTTTTTTGGTAAAAACACAAAATATGCAATATTTTTCAATGATTCATTATTATTTTTTGAACAATGACAGTTTAAAAAAAAAAAACACACTAAAGGTCCCAGTGACCCAAAAGGGTCTTTGTCCATAAATTGTTAAACATAAGTTGTATATTAATATTTATTTTTACTTCCAACACTTAAAGATCTACAAATAAACTTCAGGTCTATTCCTTGACATTAAGTTTTAAAATGTTGTTGTTTTATGCCCCCCCCCCCCCCCCCCCCAAAAAAACCCTGTTTTTATGGCAAAAACACAAAATATGCAATATGTTCCCATGATTCATTATTATTTTTTGACCAATGACAGTTTGAAAAAAAAAAAAACACACACTAAAGGTCCGAAGGACCCAAAAGGGTCTTAGTCATTAAATTGTTAAACATAAGTTGTATATTAATATTTATTTTTACTTCCAACAGTTGAATTTCTATAGATAAACTTCAGGTATATTCCTTGACATTTTTGTTTGTTGTAAGCCCTTTTTCCCCCAAAACAAAAATTTTTTTTAATGGCAAAAACACAAAATATACAATATTTTCTCGTGATTCATTATTATTTTTTGAACAATGACAGTTTAAAAAAAACACACTAAAGGTCCCAGTTACCCAAAGGGGTTTTTGTCATTAAATTGTTAAACATAAGTCGTATATTAATATTTTCTTTTACTTCCAACACTCAAAGATCTACGGATAAACTTCAGGTCTATTTGTTGTCATGAAGTTAAAAAATGTTTTTGTTTGTTTTATGCCCCCTCAAAAAAAACCTGTATTTATGGTAAAAACACAAAATATGCAATACTCTCCCTTGATTCATTATTATTTTTTGAACAATGATAGTTTAAAAAAAATAAAAAATCACACTCAAGGTCCCAGTGACCCAAAGGGGTCTTTGTCCATAAATTGTTAAACATAAGTTGTATATTAATATTTATTTTTACTTCCAACACTAAAAGATCTATAGATAAACTTCAGGTCTATTCCTTGACATTAAGTTTTAATATTTTGTTGTTTTATGCCGTTTTCTCCCCTAAAAAAAACCCTGTTTTTATGGCAAAAACACAGAAAATACAATACTTTCCCGTTATTCATTATTATTTTTTGAACAATGACAGTTTAAAAAAAAAAATCACACTAAAAGTCCCAGTGACCCAAAAGGGTCAGAGTCATTAAATTGTTAAACAAAAGTTGTATATTAATATTTATTTTTACTTCCAACACTCAAAGATCTACAGATAAACTTCAGGTCTATTTGTTGTCATGAAGTTAAAAAATGTTTTTGTTTGTTTTATGCCCTTTCCCCCCCAAAAAAAACCCTGTATTTATGGTAAAAACACAAAATATGCAATACTTTCCCGTGATTCATTATTATTTTTTGAACAATGACAGTTTAAAAAAAACAAAACAATCACACTCAAGGTCCCAGTGACCTAAAGGGGTCTTTGTCCATAAATTGTTAAACATAAGTTAAATAATATTTATTTTTACTTCCAACACTTAAAGATCTACAGATAAACTTCAGGTCTATTCCTTGACATTAAATTTTAAAATGTTGTTGTTTTATGCCCCCTCCCCACCCCCCAAAAACCCTGTTTTTATGGCAAAAACACAAAAATATAGAATATTTTCTCGTGATTCATTATTATTATTTGAACAATGACAGTTTTAAAATAAAAACACACTAAAGGTCCCAGTGACCCAAAGGGGTTTTTGTCGTTAAATTGTTAAACATAAGTCATATATTTATATATTTTTTTACTTTACTTCCAACACTCAAAGATCTACAGATAAACTTCAGGTCTATTCATTGTCATGAAGTCATGTTTTATGCCCCCCACCCCCACTTAAAAAAAACCCTGTTTTTATGGCAAAAATACAAAAAATGCAATATGTTCCCATGATTCATTATTATTTTTTGAACAATGACAGTAAAAAAAAAAATCACACTAAAGGTCCCAGTGACCCAAAAGGGTCCTAGTCATTAAATTGTTAAACATAAGTCGTATATAATTTTTTTTTTTTTACTTCCAACATTTAAATATCTATAGATTAACTTCAGGTCTATTTGTTGACATTAAATTAATTCTTTCTTTTTTTTAAGCCCATTTATAAAAGTGTTGAGAATAAGTCATACATCAATATATATTATTTTTGCTTACAACTTCAGAAATATCTGTCGATTAGAAGTTTTTAATATTTTTTTTAATAATGACCTTTTTTGAAGTAAAAAAAAAAAAGTGTTATTAGTATCAATATTACAACATTGTGTTGTTACTTTTCACCTGTTTGCTCCTTTATTACAGTTTTTAATTTTTGTTATATTTAAAAAAAAAAAAAACGGGCTTTGGACACCGCTGCAGTAGGGATGGCTTACTATTTGCTACTTTTTTTAGGTACAGAATGAGTTCAATCGGAACTTTGGGGTACGGATTCGAATAAGATCAAACGGTGCCATATTTCCTCGTCTCTATTACACGCGACTCAAACACTTGGCGGGAAAACAGTCGTATTCGTAGCGCACTGTCGCTCAGTAATCTTTCGTGCCAGCAAAGCAAGCATGCCTGCTAGAAAGCACGCAAAAGTGAGGCACCACTTTTCAAAATAAGCTAGCTTTATTGGATATGCCATACGCATGCTACTGATTAGCATTAGCGATTTTACATGGCGATTTCAACGCCTCCAAATGTGCTAATGAAAACTACAACAAAGAAGCAGGTTACAATCAAACCGCTGGTGTGTATTAGGTACAACACTTACAGTATAAACACTTTGTGGGAGTCAACGAAAGACAAGACGTGCACAGTCAACTTAATGGCAAAGACTATCAAGACTACTAGATTTGTTCATGTATTAATTTATCACATGACCACACACAAAAGCACATGTGATGTCCCGCCTTCACGGCACTTCCTGGTTGTAACCCGGAGGGGGCGGAGCCATGTGTGTCTATAAGGACGGGCCCTGTTGGGGGAAACCTCTTCATGAGGCAGAGCTGAGCCGCGGCTGCACAGATGACTCGCGTACTTTGTTGCACTTCACACTACTTGATTCTACTTCATCCTACGTGATTGTACTTCGTCCTACTTGATTGCACGGACCCTGTGTTGTGGATTTATTTCATCAGCAACAACTCTGAAGACCACTTCCTTGCAAACGTCAACAAGGATGTTTCCTCTGACGGTCACTTTGCGCCACATCTTTTCCACCTCCTTTATGCTCTGCAGTGCTGCAGTGATGGTGAGTCCACAGTGCGGCACGGGGGCCATTTGAGGCCCGCAGCTATTTTTTTTGACGGCCCGCGGCACATTAAAAAAATACTACTTAGAAGAAAAAAATATATAAAACAGTGGAATAAAAGAGCAAGCAGGTGAAATGTAAGGAGGAAAAGTTGCAATGTTGACTATAATATCACAAAGCTGCCATGCGGGCTGTTTTTGTTCAAAAAGATCTTAAAGCAAAGACAAAAAACATAGAAAAATAATAAAATATTGTAATCTACGGATTGATCTAAAATTGATGAGGAGATTTGTGGGTTGAATGTAAAAACAAAAATAAATGCATGACCCTTTTTTTAAACTTCTATGAGTGGGACCCTTTTGGGTCCCCGAGAATTTTAGTGGGATAAAAAAAATAAAAGATCAATTCTCAAAAAATAATAAAAAATCAAAATCAATGTCATGAATTATTGACATATTCAAGGCTCCGATTACTTCACACCAAATATTCCACTTTGAAATATTTGTTGGGGAAAATATAGCATATTTTGTGTTTTTGCCATGAAAAAAAGGTTAGAAAACCAAAACAAAAATGAAATACAAATACTAGGTCTGAAATTGAGCTAGAGATTTAAGCGTTGAAAGTAAAAAAAATAAAAAATAAAAATATATGACTTATTTTTAACACTTTAATGAGTGGGACCCTTTTGGTTCCGCACTAATTTTAGTGGGATTTTTTTTTCTTGGAAAATAATATTTAAAATGAATATATATGCATACAAACATAAAGCACATTAAAAAAACATGACTTATAATCGACACTTTTAAGAGTAGGACCCTTTTGGATCCCCGAGAATTTTAGTGGGATTTTTTTTAAACTGTCATTGCTCAAAAAAAATAATGAATCAAAATTAATTATTATTGACTTAGTGAATGCCCCAATTACTTCACTTCAAATATTCCGCTTTGACATTTTTTTTGTGGGAAAATATTGCATATTTTGTGTTTTTGACATAAAAAAAAGTTTTATTTGACAAAAAAAGTTTATAAAAAAGGGACAAAAAAATAAATGTAATTGTGATTAAAATATTTCTATCAACAAATAGGTCTGAAGTTGATCTAGGGATTTAAGTATTGAAAGTAAAAACATACAAAATTATATAAGACCTGTTTTTAACACTTTTATGATTGGGACCCTTTTGGATCCCCAAGGATCTTAGTGGGATTTTGTTTTGAAAATGTCACAAAAAATGACAATCTATGCATAAAAAAAATTAAGTATATAAAAAAAACTTGAAAAATAATAAACATTTATAAACAACACTTTTAAGAGTAGGACCCTTTGGATCCCCAAGAATTTTAGTGGGATTTTTTAAAAACTGTCATTGCTAAAAAAAAAAAAAAAGAGAAAAAGAATCAAAATCAATTAGTATTGACTTAGTGAATGCCTCAATTACTTCACTTCAAATATTCCACTTTTACATTTTTTCTGTGGGAAAATTTTGCATATTTTGTGTTTTTGCCATAAAAAAAAGTTTTATTTGACAAAAAAAAGGTTATAAAAAGAAGAAAAACAAATAAATGAAATAATAATTAAAATATGTCTATCAACAAATAGGTCAGAAGTTGATCTAGGAATTTAAGTGTTGAAAATGAAAACGTAAAAAAATTATATAAGACCTATTTTTTAACACTTTTATGAGTGGGACCCTTTTGGATCCGCAATAATTTTAGTGGGATTTTTATTTTATTTTAAATGTCACAACAAATGACAATCTATGAATAAAAAAATTAAGTATATTAAAAAAACATGAACAATAATCAACATTTATAAACAACACTTTTAAGAGTAGGACCCTTTGGAGCCCCAAGAATTTGTGAGATTTTTTTTAAACTGTCATTGCTCAAAAAAAAAATTACAAAAATAAAAATCTATTATTATTGACTTAGCAAAGACCACAATTACTTCACTTCAAACATTCCACTTTCACATTTTTTTTAGGGAAAATGTTGCATATTTTTTGTTTTTGCCATAAAAAAAGTTTTATTTGACAAAAAAAAGGTTATAAAAAGAAGACAAACAAATAAAATAAATAATAATTAAAATATTTCTATCAACAAATAGGTCAAAAGTTGATCTAGGAATTTAAGTGTTTAAAGTAAAAACATTTAAAAAAAAAAAAAAGCAAGACCTATTTTTTAACACTTTTATGAGTGGGACCCTTTTGGATCCCCAATCATTTTAGTGTGATTTTTTTTTTTTTAATGTCACAACGAATGACAATCTATGCATAAAAACATTAAGTATATTAAAAAAACATGAACAATAATCAACATTTATAAACAACATTTTTATGAGTAGGACCCTTTGGAGCCCCAAGAATTTGTGAGATTTTTTTAAAACTGTCATTGCTAAAAAAAAATAAAAATAAAATAAAAATCCATTATTATTGACTTAGCAAAGACCACAATTACTTCACTTCAAACATTCCACTTTGACATTTTTTTGAGGGAAAATGTTGCATATTTTCTGTTTTAGCCATAAAAAAGTTTATTTGACAAAAAAAGGTTATAAAAAAAAGACAAAAAAATAAATGAAATAATAATTAAAATATTTCTATCAACAAATAGGTCCGAAGTTGATCTAGGGATTTAAGCCTTGAAAGTAAAAACATAAAAAATAATGTAAAACCTTTTTTTTTAAAAAACATTTTTATGAGTGGGACCCTTTTGGATCCCCAAGAATTTTAGTGGGATTTTGTTTTGAAAATGTCACAAAAAATGACAATATTTGCATTAAAAAATATATATATATAAGAAAAACATTTTCAAAAACCCAAAAGACTTACAATCAACACTTTTAAGAGTAGGACCCTTTGGATCTTCAATAATTTTAGTGGAATTTTAAAAAAAGTGTCATTGCTAAAAAAAAATTATGAATCAAAATCAATTATTATTGACTTAGTGAATGCCCCAATTACTTCACTTCAAATATTCCACTTTGACATTAAATATTATAATATATTATAATTAAAATATTTCTATTAACAAATAGGTCAGAAGTTGATCTAAGGATTTAAGCCTTGAAACTAAATACATAAAAAATTATGTAAGACCTATTTTTAACACTTTTATGAGTGGGACCCTTTTGGATCCCCAATCATTTTAATGGGACTTTGTTTTGAAAATGTCGCTAAAAATCTATGCATAAAAAGAATAAATCAAATTTAAAAAGCTTATAATCGACAGATAGCTCTGAAGTTGATCCAGAGATTACGTGTTGAGAGTAAAAAAAAAAAAGTATGATTATTTTTAACATTTTTATAAATTGGACCCTTTCGGATCCCCAAGTATTTTAGTTTGATTCTGTTTTACATAAATAAAGCATATTAAATATATATAATCACCAGATAGCTCTGAAGTTGATATAAAAATTAAGTGTTGAGAGTTAAAAACAACGACAACTTATTTGTAACATTTTTATTAGTGTGCGACCCTTTTGGATCATTGCTAAAAAAAAATAAAAAATCAATGTTGTTATGAATTATTGCCATATTTAAGGCTCCAATTACTTCACATCAAATATTCCACTTTTAATTTTTGTGGGGGAAATATTTAATATTTTGTGTTTTTGTCATAAAAAAGTTTTCTTTGACAAATAGGTTCTAAAACGAACCAAAACATGAACTAATGATTACAACATTTATGTCGACGAATAGGTCTGAAGTGGATCTAGAGATTTAAGCGTTGAGAATAAAAGTTTTTTAAATAATATGACTTATTTTGAACACTTTGATGAGTGGAACCCTTTTGGATCCAAAATAATTTTAGTGGGATTTAAAAAAAACAACTGTCATTGCTTAAAAAATAATAATGAATCACAATCAATGTTGTTATGAATTATTGACATACTCCAGGTTCTAATTACTTCACATCAATTATTATACACACATTGAACACACGCACATTAAAAAAACATGAAAAAAATAATACAAACTTATAATCAACAGATTGATCTGAAGTTGATTTAGGGATTTAAGTGTTGAAAGTAAAAGAAAAAGAAATACAAATTTTTACTTATTTTTAATACTTTTATGAGGAGGACCCTTTTGGATCCCCAAAAATTTTAATGTGTTTAAAAAAATCAAAAAAAAAAACAGTCATTGCTCAACAAATAATAATAAATTAAAATTAATGTTATTATGAATTATTGACATATTTAAGGCTCTAATGACTTCACATCAAATATCACACTTTGGACATTTTTGGGGTGAAATATTGCATATTTTGTGTTTTTGCAAAACAAACCTGATTTTGACAAAAAGGCATTCACATTAATGTGTTTTGAAATGCAACTTAAAAGAAATGTAATGCCCATGTCTTACTGTGGTTATTATACTTGCTCAAAAGCATACATTTGTCCGTACAGATACAATTGTGAGCGTTTGACAAGGATAATGTTGTAAAGTTTACAAAAACTGTGGCCAAAATAAGCACTAATGTAATCAGAGTACATCATAATATTAATGCAAGCAACCCTTTCAAACGGAATAAACATATTTTCATTACTGTAGTAATGTTACCATTGTAACTGCAAGGTCAGTAGCTTAATGATCCCAAATAGGTAAAGAAACATAACAACAAAATAGACTTTCAATTTCTGTGCACTTCAATAAATATTAAACGTTGAAGTGCACTTTTTCCCATAATTGGAAAAACTGGTGGTTTGGTTTGTTGTCTTTTTTTTGTTGCCAATTGCAATTGTATGACATTTTGATCCAGATAAACAGTTGCCAAACTATTTTTAACCAAGCTCCACCTCAGAAAACACTTGGCTCTCCAAGTGCCATTATAATGAGCAACATTAAAATGCAGTAGAGTAGTAGGCCTAAGTAGTCATTAAAAACCGAGCAGAGGTTTTGTTCAACAAGTATATCTAATAATTTTGGGCACCGTAACGTTACACCCAGTTTGAACAGTAACACTGTGTTTTAATGCAGGATTTTAAAACACTGTACTTAATTAATAAATCAAATAAAATCTATTATATTTAATTAAGTGATTATTTGATGTACTACTGGATGGAGCCCGCGTACCACTAAAGGTACACGTAGCAGATGTTGGGAATCCTTGCTCTAGACATCGTATTTGATGTTTTTTAATCCTTTTCAAGGCCTTTACTTATGCAAAATCCATTTAATTACTTTTAATGACCTTTGGAAACATTGGCATGAAAAAACTACTTTATATATTGACAGACAACTAAATTATATATATATATACATATATATATATATATATATATATATATATATATATATATATATATATATATATATATATATATATATATATATATATATATATATATATATATATATATATACATATATATATATATATATATATATATGTGTGTATATATATATATATATATATATATATATATATATATATATATATATATATATATATATATATATATATATATATATATATATATATATATATGTGTGTATATAGGTGTGTATATATATATACATGTATGATTCTTGTTACATAAGTGTGTGTGTAAATATATATATGTATATATGTATCAAAAATCATGCTTTGATTTTTCAGTGTGTGGCCCTCAGTGGCAAAAGTTTGGACACCCCTGACATACACACTCATCACACACACACGCAACGCACACTTATCATACACACTTATCATACACACGCACACACACGTAATACACTCTCATCATACACACGCATCATACACACACATAGAACACACTAATCATACACACTCATCTTACACACATACGCAATACACGCTCATCATACACACACATCATACACCCTCATCATACACACTCATCATACACACACATCATACACACTCATCATACACACTCAACATACATACTCATCATACACTCACAAATAATACACACACATCATACAAACTCATTATACACACTCATCATACACACACAAATACACACACATCATACACACTCATCATACACACTCACCATACACACTCATCATACAAACTCATCATAAACACACATCATACACAAACATCATACACACTCATCATACACACTCATCATACACACTCACCATAAACACACATCATACACACTCATCATAAACACACATCATACACAAACATCATACACACTCATCATACACACTCATCATACACACTCACCATGAACACACATCATACACACACATCATACACACACATCATAAACACTCATCATACACACTCATCATACACACTCACCATAAACACACATCATACACACACATCATACACACTCATCATACACACTCATCATAAACACACATCATACACACTCATCATACACCCTCATCATACACACACATCATACACCCTCATCATACACACACATCATACACCCTCATCATACACACTCATCATAAACACACATCATACACACTCATCATACACCCTCATCATACACACACATCATGCACCCTCATCATACACACACATCATACACCCTCATCATACACACTCATAATACACACTCATCATACACACTCACCATAAACACACATCATACACACTCATCATAAACACACATCATACACACTCATCATACACACTCATAATACACACTCATCATACACACTCATCATACACACTCACCATAAACACACATCATAAACACACATCATACACACTCATCATACACACTCATCATACACACACATCATACACCCTCATCATACACACTCATCATACAGACTCATAATACACACTCACCATACACACTCACCATACACACACATCATACACACTCACCATGAACACACATCATACACACTCATCATGAACACACATCATACACACACATCATACACACTCATCATACACACTCACCATAAACACATATCATACACACACATCATACACACTCATCATACACACTCATCATAAACACACATCATACACACACATCATACACACTCATCATACACACTCATCATAAACACACATCATACACACACATCATACACACTCATCATACACACTCACCATAAACACACATCATACACACTCATCATACACACTCATCATAAACACACATCATACACACACATCATACACACTCATCATACACTCTCATCATAAACACACATCATACACACTCATCATACACCCTCATCATACACACACATCATACACACACATCATACACCCTCATCATACACACTCATCATACACACTCACCAAAAACACACATCATACACACTCATCATAAACACACATCATACACACTCATCATACACACTCATCATACACACTCACCATAAACACACATCATACAAACACATCATCATAAACACACTCATCATAAACACACATCATACACACTCATCATACACACTCATCATAAACACACATCATACACACTCATCATACACCTTCATCATACACTCTCATCATACACACACATCATAAACACACATCATACACCCTCATCACACACACACATCATACACCCTCATCATACACACTCATCATACACACTCATCATACACACTCACCAATCATACACACTCATCATAAACACACATCATACACACTCATCATAAACACACATCATACACACTCATCATACACACACATCATACACCCTCATCATACACACTCATCATACACACTCATCATACACACTCACCAATCATACACACTCATCATAAACACACATCATACACACTCATCATACACACTCATCATAAACACACATCATCCACACTCATCATAAACACATATCATACACACACATCATACACACTCATCATACACACTCACCATAAACACACATCATACACACACATCATACACACTCATCATACACACTCACCATACACACACATCATACACACTCATCATAAACACACATCATACACCCTCATCATACACACACATCATACACACTCATCATAAACACACATCATACACCCTCATCATACACACACATCATACACACTCATCATACACACTCATCATACACACACATCATACACACTCACCATAAACACACATCATACACACTCATCATACACACTCATCATAAACACACATCATACACACATCATAAACACACATCATACACACACATCATACACACTCATCATACACACTCACCATGAACACACATCATACACACACATCATACACACTCATCATACACACTCACCATACACACACATCATACACACTCACCATAAACACACATCATACACCCTCATCATACACACACATCATACACACTCATCATACACACTCATCATACACACTCATCATACACACTCACCATAAACACACATCATACACCCTCATCATACACACACATCATACACACTCACCATAAACACACATCATACACCCTCATACACTCATCATACACACTCATCATACACACTCATCATACACACTCACCATAAACACACATCATACACACTCACCATACACACTCATCATAAACACACATCATACACACACATCATACACCCTCATCATACACACATCATACACACTCATCATACACACTCATCATACACACTCATCATACACACTCACCATAAACACACATCATACACACTCACCATACACACTCATCATAAACACACATCATACACACACATCATACAACCTCATCATACACACTCATCATACAGACTCATAATACACACTCACCATACACACTCATCATACACCCTCATCATACACACTCACCATAAACACACATCATACACACTCATCATGAACACACATCATACACACACACATCATACACACTCATCATACACACTCACCATAAACACACATCGTACACACACATCATACACACTCATCATACACCCTCATCATAAACACACATCATACACACACATCATACACACTCATCATACACACTCATCATAAACACACATCATACACACACATCATACACACTCATCATACACACTCACCATAAACACACATCATACACACTCATCATACACACTCATCATGAACACACATCATACACACTCATCATACACCCTCATCATACACACACATCATACACACACATCTTACACACTCATCATACACACACATCATACACACACATCATACACCCTCATCATACACACACATCATACACACATCATACACCCTCATCATACACTCTCATCATACACACTCACCACAAACACACATCATACACACTCATCATAAACACACATCATACACACTCATCATACACACTCATCATACACACTCACCATAAACACACATCATACAAACACATCATCATAAACACACTCATCATAAACACACATCATACACACTCATCATACACACTCATCATAAACACACATCATACACACTCATCATACACCTTCATCATACACACTCATCATACACACACATCATAAACACACATCATACACCCTCATCACACACACACATCATACACCCTCATCATTCACACTCATCATACACTCTCATCATACACACTCACCAATCATACACACTCATCATAAACACACATCATACACACTCATCATAAACACACATCATACACACTCATCATACACACTCATCATACACACACATCATACACACACATCATACACCCTCATCATACACACTTATCATACACACTCACCACAAACACACATCATACACACTCATCATAAACACACATCATACACACTCATCATACACACTCATCATACACACTCACCATAAACACACATCATACAAACACATCATCATAAACACACTCATCATAAACACACATCATACACACACATCATACACACTCATCATACACACTCATCATAAACACACATCATACACACACATCATACACACTCATCATACACACTCATCATAAACACACATCATACACACACATCATACACACACATCATACACACTCATCATAAACACACATCATACACACTCATCATACACCCTCATCATACACACACATCATGCACACACATCATACACCCTCATCATACACACTCATCATACACACTCACCACAAACACACATCATACACACTCATCATAAACACACATCATACACACTCATCATACACACTCATCATACACACTCACCATAAACACACATCATACAAACACATCATCATAAACACACTCATCATAAACACACATCATACACACTCATCATACACACTCATCATAAACACACATCATACACACACATCATACACACTCATCATACACTTTCATCATACACACTCATCATACACACACATCATAAACACACATCATACACCCTCATCACACACACACATCATACACCCTCATCATACACACTCATCATACACACTCATCATACACACTCACCAATCATACACACTCATCATAAACACACATCATACACACTCATCATAAACACACATCATACACACTCATCATACACACACATCATACACCCTCATCATACACACTCATCATACACACTCATCATACACACTCACCAATCATACACACTCATCATAAACACACATCATACACACTCATCATACACACTCATCATAAACACACATCATACACACTCATCATAAACACACATCATACACACACATCATACACACTCATCATACACACTCACCATAAACACACATCATACACACACATCATACACACTCATCGTACACACTCACCATACACACACATCATACACACTCACCATAAACACTTATCATACACACACATCATACACACTCATCATACACACTCATCATACACACTCATCATACGCACTCATCATACACACTCATCATACACACACATCATACACATTCACAATAAACACACATCATACACACTCACCATACACACACTTCATACACACTCATCGTACACACTCACCATACACACACATCATACACACTCACCATAAACAAACATCATACACCCTCATCATACACACTCACCATACGCACTCATCATACACACTCATCATACACACACATCATACACACTCACCATACACACACATCATACACACTCATCGTACACACTCACCATACACACACATCATACACACTCACCATAAACACACATCATACACCCTCATCATACACACACATCATACACACTCATCATACACACTCATCCTACGCACTCATCATACACACTCATCATACGCACTCATCATACACACTCACCATACACACACATCATAAACACACATCATACACACTCACCATACACACACATTATACACACTCGTTCCGCTCGTTTGTCGTCGTCTGACCTCTGACCCCACCCCGCTCCTCAGGCTGATGGCGAATGCCCGCCGGTGTGCTCGTGCGCCGCCTGGTCGGGGTCATGTCCGCCAGGTGTGAGCCTGGTGAGTGACAGCTGTGGTTGCTGCAGAACGTGTGCCAGGCAGTTCAACGAGGACTGCAGCTCCAGCCAGCCCTGCGACCACATCAAGGGGCTGCGCTGCCACCTGGGGGCGGGAGGACTGCCTGACAGGGGACTGTGCCGAGGTGAGGGCAACACACACACTTTTGTTTGGAGTGCAGAGTTTCATTGTAAATATTTAATGTTTTCATAGCTGCAATTTTGCCGCCATCTTGTGGACAACATGAGTAAAACAGGTCAATGACCATGAATTTTAAATGGGAGTGTCCTCAGCACAGCATTCACTTATATGACCCAGACCACACAACCTTTCCCACTCATGGTGCAAAATGCAGGCAACACAAGAAGTCAACACATGAACTTTGTGGATGTTAATAAAAATGTCCAAGCACCATACATCATTCAGAATTAAACACACTTAAATGTAGCGAGAAAAAGTTGCAATATTGACAGTGTTGTCACAAAACTGCCATGCAGGTTGTTTTTGGTCAAAAGTAATAATGAATCAAAATAAATGTTGTTATGAATTTCTGACCTATTCAGGACTCCAAATATTTCACATCAAATATTCCACTTTGAAATATTTCTTGGGGAAAATATTGCTGATTTTGTGCGTTTGCCATTAAAAAATTAAGTTTTCTTTTATAAAAAGGGCATAAAAAAGACAAAACAAACATGAAACTACAATAAAAACGTATGATCAATGGATGGATCTGAAGTGTTGATTTAAGTGTTAAAAGAAAAAGAAAAAAAAATGAAACATATATATATATATATATATATATATATATATATATATATATATATATATATATATATATATATATATATATATATATATATATATATATATATATATATATATATATATATATATATATATATATATATACATACATATATATATATTTATTCACATATATTAAAAATAACAATGTGGGAGGAAAATATTGCATATTTGTGTTTTTGTCATAAAATTCAGGGTTTTGACAAAATAGGCATACAACATAAAAATAAAAAACATAAATTTAGATTGATAGATAGACCTGAGGTTGATCAAAGATTTAAGTGTTGAATAAAAAATATATACATATTTGTATATATATATATATATATATATATATATATAGATATATATATATATATATATATATATATATATATATATATATATATATATATATATATATAGATATATAGATATATATATATATATATATATATATATATATATATATATATATATATATATATATATATATATATATATATATATATATATATATATATATATATATATATATATATATACATATAAATATGTATACATATATATATATATATATGTGTGTATTATATAATTATACAATTATACAACTATACAATACAATTATACAATACAATTATACAATTATACAATACAATTATACAATACAATTATACCACTTTACAACTATACAATACAATTATACAATACAATTATACAATACAATTTTACAATTATACAATACATTTATACAATACAATTATACAATACAATTATACAATTATACAAGTATACAATAAAATTATATATATATTATAAAGGTTGGTTTAGAAAATGAACAATATCAAGATGGCCGCCGCGTGCTGTGAGTGTTCCTCATTTGTCTTTCTGGCCTGCGTGACGACAGCGGAGGCACACGGTCTGCCCTGCGACTTCGGCGGCCACGTCTACCAACACGGCGAGAACTTCCAGCCCAGCTGCCGGCACCAGTGCACCTGCATGGACGCAGTGGTGGGCTGCACGCCCCTCTGCCCCCACCTTCTGCCCCCGCCCGACCGGCGCTGCCCGCGGCCCCGGCTGGCCACGCCCGAGCACGCCTGCTGCGAGGAGTGGCTCTGTGACCATGACAACCGCATCGGAGAGGAGGAGGAGGAGCCAGAGGAGCCGCCGCGCCCCCCTCTGCCGGACGCTCCTCCCCCCAACCGCATCAGTACCTTGCCGCTGGTACCACCCAAGTTCACAGGTGACCTGGTCGCACGCGCACACACACACACACACACACACACACACACACACACACACACACACACACACACACACACACACACACACACACACACACACACACACACACACACACACACACACACACACACACACATATATACACGTATACCCACACACACATTTATATACATACATATACCCACACACACTTATATGCATGTATACCCACACCCAGACACCTATATATATATACACACTTACCCACACACACTTATATATACACGTATATCCACACACACATTTATATACATACATATACCCACACACACACTTATATATACTGGACATGTATACCCACACCCACACACCTATATATATACACACTTACCCACACACACACTTATCTATATACGTATACCCACACACACAGTTATATATACACGTATACCCACACACACATTTATATACATACATATACCCACACACACACTTATATATACTGTACATGTATACCCACACCCACACACCTATATATATATACACACTTACCCACACACACACTTATATATACACGTATACCCACACACACAGTTATATATACACGTATACCCACACACACATTTATATACATACATATACCCACACACACACACTTTTATATACACATTTACCCACACACACACTTATATATACACATTACACACACACACACTTTTATATACACGTATACCCACACACATACTTAAATATACACATGTATACCCACACACACGTATATATATACACATTTACACATTTACACACACACTTACACACACACACACACACACACACACACACACACACACACACACACACACACACACACACACACACACACACACACACACACACATGTATATATACACACATACCCACACACACATCCTTATATATACACACACACACACTTATATATACACGTATACCAACACACATACTTATATATACAGGTATACCCACACACACACTTATATATACACATTTACACACACACGTATGTATACACAAATACCCACACACACACACACACACACACACACACACACACACACACACACACACACACACACACACACACACACACACATATATGTAATGGGGTGTGTGTGGGAGGAAAAAAGATATACCTGTAAGGGGGGTGTGGGGGGGGGGGGGGGACTGGGATATATGTAATGGGGGTGTGTGGGAGGGAAAAGGTATACCTGCAAGGGGGGAGTGTGTGTGTGTGTGTGTGGGGGGGGGGGGGGGGCAGGTATACACTTAATGGTGTGTGTATGGGGGGTAAACAGGTATACATATTAGGGTGTGTGTATGGGAGGGAAAACAGGTATACACTTTAAGGGGTGTGTGAGGGGGGAAAACAGGTATAGCGGTAAGGGTGTGTGTGTGGGGGGTAAACAGGTATACAAATAAGGGTGTGTGTATGGGGGGTAAACAGGTATACAAATAAGGGTGTGTGTATGGGAGGGAAAACAGGTATACACTTAAGGGGGTGTGTGAGGGGGAAAAACAGGTATAGCGGTAAGGGTGTGTGTGTGGGGGGTAAACAGGTATACACTTAAAGGGGTGTGTGTGGGGAGAAAAAAAGGTATACACTTAAGGGTGTATGTGTATGGGAGGAAAACAAGTATACACTTAAGGGTGTGTGTGTGGGGGAGAACAACAAGTATACACTTCAGGGTGTGTGTGGGAGAAACACAAGTATACACTTATGGGGGTGTGTGTGGGTGGAAAACAAGTATACACTTAAGGGGGTGTGTGTGGGGGGAAAAAACAAGTATACACTTCAGGGTGTGTGTGTGGGGGAGAAAAACAAGCATACACTTAAGGGGGTGTGTGTGGGAGGAACACAAGTATACACTTATGGGGGTTGTGTGTGGGGAGAAAAAAAGGTATACACTTAAGGGTGTATGTGTATGGGAGGAAAACAAGTATACACTTAAGGTGGTGTGTGTGGGAGGAAAACAGGTATACACTTAAGGGTGTGTGTGTGGGAGGAAAACAAGTATACACTTAAGGGGGTGTGTGTGGGAGGAAAACAAGTATACACTTCAGGGGGTGTGTGTGGGGGAGAAAAACAAGCATACACTTAAGGGGGTGTGTGTGGGAGGAAAACAAGTATACACTTAATGTGTGTGGGAGGAACACAAGTATACACTTATGGGGGTGTGTGTGGGTGGAAAACAAGTATACACTTAAGGTGGTGTGTGTGGGAGGAAAACAGGTATACACTTAAGGGTGTGTGTGTGTGGGAGGAAAACAAGTATACACTTAAGGGGGTGTGTGTGGGAGGAAAACAAGTATACACTTAAGGGGGCGGGTGTGGGTGGAAAACAAGTATACACTTAAGGGTGTGTGTGTGGGAGGAAAACAAGTATACACTTAAGGGTGCATGTGTGTGTGGAAGGAAAACAAGTATACACTTAAGGGTGTGTGTGTGGGAGGAAAACAAGTATACACTTAAGGGTGTGTGTGTGTGGGAGGAAAACAAGTCTACACTTAATGGGGTCTGTGGGGGGGTTAAAAAATGATAAAAACGTCTAATCGACAAACAGATCTGTGTTGAAAGAAAAAAAATCGCATGACTTATTTCTAACACTTATCAGTGGGACTCTTTTGGATCCCCAATAATTTTAGTGGGATTTTTTTTTAAATATTTCGATTCGAAACGATTTGATTCAGAATCGATTTTCCAATCAAAACGTTTCGATTCAAGATTCAAAACGAATCTCGATTCAAAATCAATACTTTTTTAACAACATTGGATACCACTTCTATGATTAACTACATTCCTCCATAAAATAAATATTCAGCTCTGATCAATGTTTGTATGACTTAAAAGTAAACTGTTTCATAAAATCTAACCCAGCTATGAACCTTTGGGCACCACACGATTCGATTCCATTCTTGGGGGCGATGATTCCATTCAGAATCGATGCTCGATTTGAAACGATTTGATTCAGAACCGATTCCCAATTCGAATGATTCGATTCAGAATGGATTCTCGAATGGAAACAATTTGATTCAGAATCGTTTCTCCATTCGAAACGATTAGTTTCAGAATCGTTTCTCGATTCGAAACGATTAGTTTCAGAATCGTTTCTCGATTCGAAACGATTTGATTCAGAATCGTTTCTCCATTCGAAACGATTAGATTTAGAATGGATTCCCAATTCGAAACGATTTGATTCAGAATCGATACTCGAATCGTTCCGATTCTCGATTCAAAATCAATACTTTTTTAATGCCATTGGATACCACTTCTATGATTAACTACACTCTTCCATAAAATAGAAAATCAGCTTTGATTTATATGACTTCAAAGAAAAGTGGTTTTGTTGAATAAAATTCTAGCCAAACATTTAATAAAGTCAAATACAAATAAGGCAACAAGAGAAGTATACAACACTTATTTTATAAAGTACATTTGTATAACAGATATAGATAATCTACATCAACAATAGGATTTGTCTGAGTGGCTGGACAGGACAGATTAAAAAGAAAGAAAGATTAAAATCGATTAAGAATCGTGATTCATTCAAAAATCACTTTTTTTGTCACCCCTATAAATACTAAACTACTTTTTGTATTGGGCTCAAATACTTACACCACCGTTCAAAAGTTTGGGGTCACATTGAAATGTCCTTATTTTTGAAGGAAAAGCACTGTACTTTTCAATGAAGATAACTTTAAACTAGTCTTAACTTTAAAGAAATACATTCTATACATTGCTAATGTGGTAAATGACTATTCTAGCTGCAAATGTCTGGTTTTTGGTGCAATATCTACATAGGTGTATAGAGGCCCATTTCCAGCAACTATCACTCCAGTGTTCTAATGGTACAATGTGTTTGCTCATTGGCTCAGAAGGCTAATTGATGATTAGAAAACCCTTGTGCAATCATGTTCACACATCTGAAAACAGTTTAGCTCGTTACAGAAGCTAGAAAACTGACCTTCCTTTGAGCAGATTGAGTTTCTGGAGCATCACATTTGTGGGGTCAATTAAACGCTCAAAATGGCCAGAAAAAGAGAACTTTCATCTGAAACTCGACAGTCTATTCTTGTTCTTAGAAATGAAGGCTATTCCACAAAATTGTTTGGGTGACCCCAAACTTTTGAACGGTAGTGTATTTCCCTCAATCAAATACAAACGTTTTGAATAGTTTGCTGGTGTGTCCGTGTTAGAGAAAACTGTTTAAGAATCACTAATAATTCATTCCCCCAGTCGTGTGCATTCTTCATCAGCGACAACACAGATGCTGAGTCGGTGAAATCAACTCACCACTTCCTGTTTCACTTCCACTTGAAATGTGACCTTTCGCATGTTTCACAGATTCATTCTCCGTGTCTGAGGTGTCGCCGGGGTCCAGATGTTTCGCACAAACCACCGAGTGGACAGAATGCTCCGCCTCCTGCGGGATGGGCCTGTCAAGTCGCGTGACCAATAACAACCCAGACTGTCAGCTGATCGGAGAAACCAGGCTGTGTCAGATACGAGAGTGTGACCCGGAGCTTCCTCTCGCTATTTGGGTACGCAATGAAAAAACACTCTACCGCATGAATGATCATTGAGTACCGTATGTCCTGGACTATAGAGCGCACCGGACTATAAGCCACACCCACTACATTTTTAAAGAAAAATTTTTTTTTACATATATTAGCCCACATCGGACTATAAGACGCACACACTAAATTTTAAAATATTTTTTCCCCCCATTTATTATCCGCACCGGCTATAATCCGCACCGACTAAGTTTTAAAAGGAAAAAAAAATATTAGGCCACACCCACTACATTTTAAAAGAAACATTTTTCCTCATATATTAGCCGCACAGGACTATATGCCACACCCACTTAATTTAAATTATTATTTTCTTTCCCATATATTAGCTGCACTGGACTATATATATATATGCCACACCCACTTAATTAAAAAAAAAAAAATTCTTCCATATATTAGCTGCACCGGACTATAAGCCACACCCACTAAATTTTGACATAATTTTTTTACACATATTAGCCTCACCGGACTATAAGCCACACCCACTAAATTTTAAAAGAGAAATATATTTTTGCATATATTAGCCACACCAGACTATAAGCCACACCCATTAAATTTTAAAAATATATATTTTCCCCCATTTATTAGCCACACCAGACTATAGGTTGCACCCACTAAATTTTTTTAATAAAATAAATGTTTTCCATATATTAGCCGCACCGGCTATAATCCGCACCCACTAAGTTTTAAAAGAAAAAAAAAATATTAGGCCACACCCACTACATTTTAAAAGAAACATTTTTCCTCATATATTAGCCACACCGGACTATATGCCACACCCACGTAATTTAAAATATTTTATTTTTTTTCCATATATTAGCTGCACCGGACTATAAGCCACACCCACAAAATTTTGACATATTTTTTTTACACATATTAGCCGCACCGGACTGTAAGCCACACCCACTAAATTTTAAAAGAGAAATATATTTTTGGCTATATTAGCCACACCAGACTATAAGCTGCACCCATTAAATTCTAAAAATATATTTTTCCCCCATTTATTAGCCACACCAGACTATAGGTTGCACCCACTAAATTTTTTTAATAAAATAAATGTTTTCCATATATTAGCCGCACTTGGCTATAAGCCGCACCTACTAAGTTTTAAAAGGAAAAAAAAAAAAATAGGCCACACCCACTACATTTTAAAATAAACATTTTTCCTTATATATTAGCCACACCCGACTATATGCCACACCCACGTAATTTAAATATATTTTTCTTCTTCCATACATTAGCTGCACCGGACTATAAGCCACACCCACTAAATTTTGACATACTTTTTTTACACATATTAGCCTCACCGGACTATAAGCCACACCCACTAAATTTTAAAAGAGGAATATATTTTTGCATATATTAGCCACACCAGACTATAAGCCGCGCCCATTAAATTTTAAAAATATATTTTTCCCCCATTTATTAGCCACACCAGACTATAGGTTGCACCCACTACATTTTTTTAATAAAGTAAATGTTTTCCATATATTATCCGCACCGGCTATAATCCACACCCACTAAGTTTTAAAAGGAAAAAAAAAAATTAGGCCACACCCACTACATTTTAAAAGAAACATTTTTCCTCATATATTAGCCACACCGGACTATATGCCACACCCACTTAATTTAAATTATATATATATTTTTCCATATATTAGCTGCACCGGACTATAAGCCACACCCATTAAATTTTGACATAATTTTTTTACACATATTAGCCGCACCAGACTATAAGCCACACCCACTAAATTCTAAAAATATATATTTTCCCCCATTTATTAGCCACACCAGACTATAAGCCACACCCACTAAATTTCAAAAATATATATTTTCCCCCATTTATTAGCCACACCAGACTATAGGTTGCACCCACTAAATTTTTTTAATAAAATAAATGTTTTCCATATTTTAGCCGCACCGGCTATAATCCGCACCCACCAAGTTTTAAAAGGAAAAAAAAATATTAGGCCACACCCACTACATTTTAAAAGAAACATTTTTCCTCATATATTAGCCGCACCGGACTATATGCCACACCCACCTTAATTTAAATTATTATTATTTTTTCCATATATTAGCTGCACCGGACTATAAGCCACACCCACTAAATTTTGACATATTTTTTTTACACATATTAGCCGCACCGGACTGTAAGCCACACCCACTAAATTTGAAAAGATAAATATATTTTTGCATATATTAGCCACACCAGACTATAAGCCGCACCGATTACATTTTAAAAATATATTTTTTCCCCCATTTATTAGCCACACCAGACTATAGGTTGCACCCACTAAATTTTTTTAATAAAATAAATGTTTTCCATATATTAGCCGCACTTGGCTATAATCCGCACCTACTAAGTTTTAAAAGGAAAAAAAAAAAATTAGGCCACACCCACTACATTTTAAAATAAACATTTTTCCTTATATATTAGCCACACCCGACTATATGCCACACCCACGTAATTTAAATTTTTTTTTTCTTCCATATATTAGCTGCACCGGACTATAAGCCACACCCACTAAATTTTGACATAATTTTTTTACACATATTAGCCTCACCGGACTATAAGCCACACCCACTAAATTTTAAAAGAGGAATATATTTTTGCATATATTAGCCACACCAGACTATAAGCTGCATCCATTAAATTTTAAAAATATATTTTTCCCCCATTTATTAGCCACACCAGACTATAGGTTGCACCCACTACATTTTTTTAATAAAGTAAATGTTTTCCATACATTATCCGCACCGGCTATAATCCACACCCACTAAGTTTTAAAAGGAAAAAAAATATTAGGCCACACCCAGTACATTTTAAAAGAAACATTTTTCCTCATATATTAGCCACACCGGACTATATGCCACACCCACTTAATTTAAATTATATATATTTTTTCCATATATTAGCTGCACCGGACTATAAGCCACACCCACTAAATTTTGACATAATTTTTTTACACATATTAGCCTCACCAGACTATAAGCCACACCCACTAAATTTTAAAAATATATATTTTCCCCCATTTATTAGCCACACCAGACTATAGGTTGCACCCACTAAATTTTTTTAATAAAATAAATGTTTTCCATATTTTAGCCGCACCGGCTATAATCCGCACCCACCAAGTTTTAAAAGGAAAAAAAAATATTAGGCCACACCCACTACATTTTAAAAGAAACATTTTTCCTCATATATTAGCCGCACCGGACTATATGCCACACCAACCTTAATTTAAATTATTATTATTTTTTCCATATATTAGCTGCACCGGACTATAAGCCACACCCACTAAATTTTGACATATTTTTTTTACACATATTAGCCGCACCGGACTGTAAGCCACACCCACTAAATTTGAAAAGAGAAATATATTTTTGCATATATTAGCCACACCAGACTATAAGCTGCACCCATTACATTTTAAAAATATATTTTTTCCCCCATTTATTAGCCACACCAGACTATAGGTTGCACCCACTAAATTTTTTTAATAAAATAAATGTTTTCCATATATTAGCCGCACTTGGCTATAAGCCACACCTACTAAGTTTTAAAAGGAAAAAAAATATTTTGACATATATTAGCCGCACCGGACTATATGCCACACCCACTTAATTTTTAATATATTTTTTCCCCCCCATTTATTAGCCACACCAGACTATAGGTTGCACCCACTAAATTTTTTTAATAAAATAAAGGTTTTCCATATATTAGCCGCACCTGGCTATAAGCCGCACCTACTAAGTTTTAAAAGGAAAAAACATATTTTGACATATATTAGCCGCACCGGACTATACACCACACCCACTTAATTTAAAAAGGAAACATGTTTTCCCATTAATTAGCCCGCACCGGACTAAAAGCCGAACCCACTAAATTTTTAAAATATTGTTTTCCCCCATGTATTGGCCACACCAGACTATAGGTTGCACCCACTGCATTGTTTTAACAAAATAAATGTTTGCCATATATTAGCCGCGCCTGGCTATAAGCCGCACCTACTAAAGGAAAAAAAATATTTTTACATGTATTACCCTATATGCCACACCCACTTAATTTAAAAAGGAAACATGTTTTCCCATTAATTAGCCCACAAATTTTTTAAAGAAACACATATTTTCCTATATATTAGCCCCAACGGACTATAAACTGCGGCCACTAAATCTTAAAAAGGAAAAATATCTTTACATATATTGGCCGCACCGGACTATAAGACGCACCCACTAAATTTAATTTGTTTTATTTAGATATATTAGCCGCACCGGACTATAAGCCGCACCCACTAAGTTTTAAACGTATAAAATATGTTTACATAAATTAACCGCACAACAACCGGTCACAAAATTCTAAAAGAAAATATATATATTTACATATATTAGCCGTACCCGACTATAAGGCACACCTGCTGATTTTTTAAATATATTTATTTAGATATATTAGCCGCAAAAAAATATTTTTACATAAATGAGCTGCACTGGACTACAAGCTGCGGCCACTAAATTCCATCCATCCATTTTCTACCGCTTATTCCCTTCGGGATCGCGGGGGCGCTGGAGCCTATCTCAGCTACAATCGGGCGGAAGGCGGGGTACACCCTGGACAAGTCGCCACCACATCGCAGGGCCAACACAGATCCCAAAAAATCTAAATTCAAACCATGGAAGCATGCTGGAGATGTAGTGGTATCTTCAAAGATAGTAGAGTCAGTTTTATTCAGTTGTAATCCAAAGTTTTAGTCAATAGGTTCCTTATTCTTCTCGATACTCTTGTTGTGGGGCAGACTGGATCATACATGCACATGCATGCTACATTCCTTCTGCTGTTGCCATTTGTCATACAAAGTAGTGTTTAGTTATCTGTCAATAGACTCCATATAGAAGCGCTAAAAACTGCAACGTGGCTGACGGGGTGGAGACACGGCCGAAAGGAGGCTTTGTCTGGAAGAGGGTATCGGCACGTAAATAAGACCGCCCACAAAAGGGTGCATTCTGAAGAAACAGTCAGAAAGCAGCTCAAAGATGGTCTGCAAAACAAAATCTATGCAAAATGTTGACCAAAGCCCCACCATTACATGTTATGTAGACCACAAGGAAGTGCTGTAAATGTAGTAAAACAATCACAATATGACCCGTTTATGTTGCAAGCAAAAATCGGAATTACAAGCATTCCCTATGTTATGCACCATAGCAAATGTCACAGTGAACACCGTAAGATCCCCAAAAACTATCTGGTTTTACTCGCTAGCATTAGCTTATAGTGAGAAATGGACATAACTTTGTTTTTCCGAGCATGGGAAGGAATACAAGGAATGTGAATGACAGTGCTGAGAAGAAGAAGTGGATGATATTTCCTGATTAAAAAAATAAATAAATAATTGATAAAAACAAAAACATGACAGAGCGTGTAGCTAACTTGGTAAAGCAGTTTGAGCCTATCACTGCTCGTCTGCACCGTACTGAAGTAGCCAAGGACGTTAAAATAATATTTAAATGACGGACATTTATCCATGACGAAGCTGCTGATGGTGTGTTTGACGGAGAAACAGCTGGACTGCTAATTTAAATAATGTAGAAGTGCACTCTCCAAAGTAAGTACTGTACATTATTGTTATATTACATCATAAAACTACGGTAGTTTTTAGCTTTCTAAAAGGAAAAATATGTGTACATATATCACACGCACCTGTTTATAAGCCGCACCGGCAAAATCGCAAATTTTTTTGTTTAAACACATAAGCCACACCAATTAAGTTTTAAACGGAAAAAATATTTTTACATAAATTAACCGCACCGGGCTATAGGCTGCGGCCACAAAATTCTAAAAGGAAAAATATATCTTTACATGTATTAGCCGCACCCGACTATAAGCCGCACCTGCTGATTTTTAAAATATATTTATTTTGATATATTAGCCGCAAAAAAAATATTTTTACATAAATGAGCTGCACTGGACTATAAGCTGCGGCCACTAAATTCTAAAAGGAAAAATATTTGTACATATATCAGACGCACCTGTCTATAAGCCGCATCGGCAAAATCGCACATTTTTTTGTTTAGACACATTAGCCGCACCGGACTATAAGGCGCACCCACTAAGTTTCAAAAGAAAAAAATATTTGACATATATTAACTGCACTGGACTCTAAGCCGCATCCACTTAATTTTAAAAGGAAAAAATATTTCTCAATTTATTAGCCGCACCGGAGTGTAAGCCACACCCACTAAAGTTTTAAATAAAATAAATATTTTCATGCCACACCCGTGGAATTAGTTTTTTATAACGTAGCCGCACCGGACTATAAGGCACACCCACTAAGTTCTTAAATGGGCAAAAAATATTTTACATATATTAGCCGCACCAGATTATAAGCCACACCCCATTAATTTGAAAATAAACAAATATTTTACATATATTAGCCGCACCAGATTATAAACCGCACCCACTAAATTTTAAAAGGGAAAAAAATATTTTTCCATATATTAGCCACACCGGACTATAAGCCACACCCATTAAATTGTAAAAGAAAAATACATGTTCCCATATATTAAACTATAAGCAGCGGCCACTAAATCAGCAAAAATGTGTATGTTTTGCCATATATTAGCCACACTGGATTATAAAACGTGCCCACTAAATTTAAAAAGAACATTTATTTTTTTTACATATATAAACTCCACCGGATTATAAACCACAGATCTATAAATTGTGAAATTAGTTATTTACTCAGAAAGAGCGTCCCCTTGTGGACGTTAGCGAAGAAAAATCCACAGATTAGCGGCATTATTGCATAAACCGCAGGGTTCCAAGTGTAGGAAAAACGTAGCGGCCTATAGTCCTGAAAATATGATAGTTATTGTCTCATAGGGCGTAACCGTACATGTTTTTATGAATATTTGTAGTCTGAGGTTTTTTTTTAGGAAACTTTTAGTTTGGTACACACGGAGTGAGGGAGCAAAAGTTTTCATGGCGTCATGAGTCCACTCAGTTAATAAACAGTCCAGATTTGAAATGGGAACTTCACTTTTTGTGGAGATTTTGTCTATCATTCAAAATCATTATGTAAGACAAGAACAAAAAATTTTTTTATGCATTCTAAATAATAAATAAAAATTAGCAAAAGTCAGCTAACAATGGAGCAAATGGAAGTCGCTCTTTTCCGCCTATAAAGCGCTCTAAAAAAACATCCCAAAACCTCCATCAAGGTTTAAGCGTATATATAATGTAGTATCCGTCACATTCATAATAACATGTGATATTTACACATTTTGATCATTTTAAGCATTCATTTCACAGACGCATCACAACGTTCACTTTCCCTTCAACAAAAACAACACTATTAATCATGGCAGACTTCATGAGAGACAACCAACTATAATAAAACAATCACTCACTGTACAATGTCTGCTCTCACTGAAAACTGATGGGATGATTACATGTTCCTGTTTAAATGAAGAATCAATCATAATCCTCACGATGGGTTAAAAAAAAAAGTTTGCTCAATCAAGCGTCTTTTCGCGTCCATAGTGGATCTAACATGATAGTGTGAGAGTCCAGTCCATAGTGGATCTAACATAATAGTGTGAGAGTCCAGTCCATAGTGGATCTAACATAATAGTGGGAGTCCAGTCCATAGTGGATCTAACATAATATTGTGAGAGTCCAGTCCATAGTGGATCTAACATGATAGTGTGAGAGTCCAGTCCATAGTGGATCTAACATAATAGTGGGAGTCCAGTCCATAGTGGATCTAACATGATAGTGTGAGAGTCCAGTCCATAGTGGATCTAACATAATAGTGTGAGAGTCCAGTCCATAGTGGATCTAACATGATAGTGGGAGTCCAGTCCATAGTGGATCTAACATAATATTGTGAGAGTCCAGTCCATAGTGGATCTAACATGATAGTGTGAGAGTCCAGTCCATAGTGGATCTAACATAATAGTGGGAGTCCAGTCCATAGTGGATCTAACATAATATTATGAGAGTCCAGTCCATAGTGGATCTAACATGATAGTGTGAGAGTCCAGTCCATAGTGGATCTAACATGATAGTGTGAGAGTCCAGTCCATAGTGGATCTAACATAATAGTGTGAGAGTCCAGTCCGTAGTGGATCTAACATAATAGTGTGAGAGTCCAGTCCATAGTGGATCTAACATAATAGTGGGAGTCCAGTCCATAGTGGATCTAACATAATAGTGGGAGTCCAGTCCATAGTGGATCTAACATAATATTGTGAGAGTCCAGTCCATAGTGGATCTAACATGATAGTGTGAGAGTCCAGTCCATAGTGGATCTAACATAATAGTGTGAGAGTCCAGTCCGTAGTGGATCTAACATAATAGTGTGAGAGTCCAGTCCATAGTGGATCTAACATGATAGTGTGAGAGTCCAGTCCATAGTGGATCTAACATAATAGTGTGAGAGTCCAGTCCATAGTGGATCTAACATAATAGTGGGAGTCCAGTCCATAGTGGATCTAACATAATAGTGTGAGAGTCCAGTCCATAGTGGATCTAACATAATAGTGGGAGTCCAGTCCATAGTGGATCTAACATGATAGTGTGAGAGTCCAGTCCATAGTGGATCTAACATAATAGTGTGAGAGTCCAGTCCATAGTGGATCTAACATAATAGTGAGAGTCCAGTCCATAGTGGATCTAACATGATAGTGTGAGAGTCCAGTCCATAGTGGATCTAACATAATAGTGTGAGAGTCCAGTCCATAGTGGATCTAACATAATAGTGTGAGAGTCCAGTCCATAGTGGATCTAACATAATAGTGGGAGTCCAGTCCATAGTGGATCTAACATAATAGTGTGAGAGTCCAGTCCATAGTGGATCTAACATAATAGTGGGAGTCCAGTCCATAGTGGATCTAACATAATAGTGTGAGAGTCCAGTCCATAGTGGATCTAACATAATAGTGTGAGAGTCCAGTCCATAGTGGATCTAACATAATAGTGAGAGTCCAGTCCATAGTGGATCTAACATGATAGTGTGAGAGTCCAGTCCATAGTGGATCTAACATAATAGTGTGAGAGTCCAGTCCATAGTGGATCTAACATAATAGTGTGAGAGTCCAGTCCATAGTGGATCTAAAATAATAGTGGGAGTCCAGTCCATAGTGGATCTAACATAATAGTGTGAGAGTCCAGTCCATAGTGGATCTAAAATAATAGTGGGAGTCCAGTCCATAGTGGATCTAACATAATAGTGTGAGAGTCCAGTCCATAGTGGATCTAACATAATAGTGTGAGAGTCCAGTCCATAGTGGATCTAACATAATAGTGGGAGTCCAGTCCATAGTGGATCTAACATGATAGTGTGAGAGTCCAGTCCATAGTGGATCTAACATGATAGTGGGAGTCCAGTCCATAGTGGATCTAACATGATAGTGTGAGAGTCCAGTCCATAGTGGATCTAACATGATAGTGTGAGAGTCCAGTCCGTAGTGGATCTAACATAATAGTGTGAGAGTCCAGTCCATAGTGGATCTAACATAATAGTGGGAGTCCAGTCCATAGTGGATCTAACATAATAGTGTGAGAGTCCAGTCCATAGTGGATCTAACATAATAGTGTGAGAGTCCAGTCCATAGTGGATCTAACATAATAGTGTGAGAGTCCAGTCCATAGTGGATCTAACATAATAGTGTGAGAGTCCAGTCCATAGTGGATCTAACATAATAGTGTGAGAGTCCAGTCCATAGTGGATCTAACATAATAGTGTGAGAGTCCAGTCCATAGTGGATCTAACATAATAGTGGGAGTCCAGTCCATAGTGGATCTAACATGATAGTGTGAGAGTCCAGTCCATTGTGGATCTAACATAATAGTGTGAGAGTCCAGTCCATAGTGGATCTAACATAATAGTGTGAGAGTCCAGTCGATAGTGGATCTAACATAATAGTGGGAGTCCAGTCCATAGTGGATCTAACATGATAGTGTGAGAGTCCAGTCCATTGTGGATCTAACATAATAGTGTGAGAGTCCAGTCCATAGTGGATCTAACATAATAGTGTGAGAGTCCAGTCCATAGTGGATCTAACATAATAGTGGGAGTCCAGTCCATAGTGGATCTAACATGATAGTGTGAGAGTCCAGTCCATAGTGGATCTAACATAATAGTGTGAGAGTCCAGTCCATAGTGGATCTAACATAATAGTGTGAGAGTCCAGTCCATAGTGGATCTAACATAATAGTGGGAGTCCAGTCCATAGTGGATCTAACATGATAGTGTGAGAGTCCAGTCCATAGTGGATCTAACATAATAGTGTGAGAGTCCAGTCCATAGTGGATCTAACATAATAGTGTGAGAGTCCAGTCCATAGTGGATCTAACATAATAGTGGGAGTCCAGTCCATAGTGGATCTAACATGATAGTGTGAGAGTCCAGTCCATTGTGGATCTAACATAATAGTGTGAGAGTCCAGTCCATAGTGGATCTAACATAATAGTGTGAGAGTCCAGTCCATAGTGGATCTAACATAATAGTGGGAGTCCAGTCCATAGTGGATCTAACATGATAGTGTGAGAGTCCAGTCCATAGTGGATCTAACATGATAGTGGGAGTCCAGTCCATAGTGGATCTAACATGATAGTGTGAGAGTCCAGTCCATAGTGGATCTAACATGATAGTGTGAGAGTCCAGTCCGTAGTGGATCTAACATAATAGTGTGAGAGTCCAGTCCATAGTGGATCTAACATAATAGTGGGAGTCCAGTCCATAGTGGATCTAACATAATAGTGTGAGAGTCCAGTCCATAGTGGATCTAACATAATAGTGTGAGAGTCCAGTCCATAGTGGATCTAACATAATAGTGTGAGAGTCCAGTCCATAGTGGATCTAACATAATAGTGTGAGAGTCCAGTCCATAGTGGATCTAACATAATAGTGTGAGAGTCCAGTCCATAGTGGATCTAACATAATAGTGTGAGAGTCCAGTCCATAGTGGATCTAACATAATAGTGGGAGTCCAGTCCATAGTGGATCTAACATGATAGTGTGAGAGTCCAGTCCATTGTGGATCTAACATAATAGTGTGAGAGTCCAGTCCATAGTGGATCTAACATAATAGTGTGAGAGTCCAGTCGATAGTGGATCTAACATAATAGTGGGAGTCCAGTCCATAGTGGATCTAACATGATAGTGTGAGAGTCCAGTCCATTGTGGATCTAACATAATAGTGTGAGAGTCCAGTCCATAGTGGATCTAACATAATAGTGTGAGAGTCCAGTCCATAGTGGATCTAACATAATAGTGGGAGTCCAGTCCATAGTGGATCTAACATGATAGTGTGAGAGTCCAGTCCATAGTGGATCTAACATAATAGTGTGAGAGTCCAGTCCATAGTGGATCTAACATAATAGTGTGAGAGTCCAGTCCATAGTGGATCTAACATAATAGTGGGAGTCCAGTCCATAGTGGATCTAACATAATAGTGTGAGAGTCCAGTCCATAGTGGATCTAACATAATAGTGGGAGTCCAGTCCATAGTGGATCTAACATGATAGTGTGAGAGTCCAGTCCATAGTGGATCTAACATAATAGTGTGAGAGTCCAGTCCATAGTGGATCTAACATAATAGTGTGAGAGTCCAGTCCATAGTGGATCTAACATAATAGTGGGAGTCCAGTCCATAGTGGATCTAACATGATAGTGTGAGAGTCCAGTCCATTGTGGATCTAACATAATAGTGTGAGAGTCCAGTCCATAGTGGATCTAACATAATAGTGTGAGAGTCCAGTCCATAGTGGATCTAACATAATAGTGGGAGTCCAGTCCATAGTGGATCTAACATGATAGTGTGAGAGTCCAGTCCATAGTGGATCTAACATAATAGTGTGAGAGTCCAGTCCATAGTGGATCTAACATGATAGTGTGAGAGTCCAGTCTATAGTGGATCTAACATAATAGTGTGAGAGTCCAGTCCATAGTGGATCTAACATAATAGTGGGAGTCCAGTCCATAGTGGATCTAACATAATAGTGTGAGAGTCCAGTCCATAGTGGATCTAACATAATAGTGTGAGAGTCCAGTCCATAGTGGATCTAACATAATAGTGGGAGTCCAGTCCATAGTGGATCTAACATAATAGTGGGAGTCCAGTCCATAGTGGATCTAACATGATAGTGTGAGAGTCCAGTCCATAGTGGATCTAACATAATAGTGTGAGAGTCCAGTCCATAGTGGATCTAACATAATAGTGTGAGAGTCCAGTCCATAGTGGATCTAACATAATAGTGGGAGTCCAGTCCATAGTGGATCTAACATGATAGTGTGAGAGTCCAGTCCATAGTGGATCTAACATAATAGTGTGAGAGTCCAGTCCATAGTGGATCTAACATAATAGTGTGAGAGTCCAGTCCATAGTGGATCTAACATAATAGTGGGAGTCCAGTCCATAGTGGATCTAACATAATAGTGTGAGAGTCCAGTCCATAGTGAATCTAACATAATAGTGTGAGAGTCCAGTCCATAGTGGATCTAACATAATAGTGGGAGTCCAGTCCATAGTGGATCTAACATGATAGTGTGAGAGTCCAGTCCATAGTGGATCTAACATGATAGTGTGAGAGTCCAGTCCATAGTGGATCTAACATAATAGTGTGAGAGTCCAGTCCATAGTGGATCTAACATAATAGTGGGAGTCCAGTCCATAGTGGATCTAACATAATAGTGTGAGAGTCCAGTCCATAGTGAATCTAACATAATAGTGTGAGAGTCCAGTCCATAGTGGATCTAACATAATAGTGGGAGTCCAGTCCATAGTGGATCTAACATGAAGTGTGAGAGTCCAGTCCATAGTGGATCTAACATGATAGTGTGAGAGTCCAGTCCATAGTGGATCGAACATGATAGTGTGAGAGTCCAGTCCATAGTGGATCTGGTGTGTGTGACAATCATTGGTACTTTATTCTTTAATCTTAAAAACATAATCTCCGGATCTAAATTGGATGTCAAAGTTGACCAACTAGTCAGATTACGTCCACAACCTTCTACTATCCAGGTGAGAGGCATGATTTATCATCTCGAATTAACTTTCACCGACTCAGAGGCGATGCAGCAGTTTAACATGTCAATTAAGCAGCATAAGCTAGTTAGATCACGGCGCAGCTAAAAGTAGTTCCTCAGTGTTAGCGCGTATAATGACAATATCGCTAATACTTGGTTAATAATCAGATAACAACATGTACATGGAGTATTGTTGCCGATTTGTTGATGTTTTTAGTGGTTTTTATGGGCGTAATAGTGTACTCTCATTAGCTGCATTGTTAGCCACCTCTTACTTGCCGTATTTTACGACTTAGAATGCATGAAAAAAATAAATGTGTTCTTGTCTCATATAAAAATTATGTCATTTTAAAAACTTTTCAAGCTGTTTCTACAAGCTGTTAATATTTTGTCCCCCTGCTGCACCCAAAATGAACCAAACCAGATCCTAAAACCAAGGCGTGCCGTGCGGAACCTTCGTTGAGACTGGCTGATGCTAACGCTAACCAGAGTGAGACGTTTGCTCCAAAGAAAGGAAAAGTGTTGTCCGTGGTTAGGTTTTGTGGCAAGAGGCGTGGAACAAATGGCTGCACGCTGCAAAGTTTCTTTCAAAAAGACAGCAGCACAACAAACTTATTCACTGGACAAAAATGCCACCCTTGAAAAGACTAAAAAACTATTAATACAAGTTATTTATGCTTGTAATGAGCAAAATAAATCTGTCTTGGTAAGATTTACTGAAATAAGACTTTAAATGTAAGCTTTAAACACGTAAACGTGATCTTAAAATTAGCTCCCAGTGACCGCCATGACATCTCTTTCCAGCGTGCGCGGGGCAAGAAGTGCCAGAGAACTGTTCGGCCGCGGGAGCCGGTCCAGGTGAGCTTCGCCGGATGCTCCACCCGACGGCGCTACCGCCCTCGCGCCTGCGGGTCCTGCGCGGACGGCCGCTGTTGCACGCCGTCCGCCTCGCGCACCGTGCGGCTGCGCTTCCTCTGCGCCGATGGCGAGAGCTTCTCCAGGGACATGATGTGGATCCAGCGCTGCAGCTGCAGCCAAAGTTGCCGAGCGCACAGCCGGCCCTCGGGGCCCTCGCTCAGCCTCCACAATGACATTCACACCTTCAGGCACTGACTCGTCGGGCCCCAAAGACCGTGCGTCTACCCCCCTTGAAGCCACCCTTGGCAACATACCCGCTTGCACTTTAAGTCACCCCCCCCCCATTGAGACTGTTGTACTGAAACCTATTTTATTATTTATTTGTACATTTTGCTGCACTTCACAGGCAGAGACCTCTCCCACCAAAATCCATCCCTGGATTTGATTGACATTCTGCCTCTCTTTTAGGCCCGGCTAATAAATCATTATGGATAAGTTCCAGTTTTATTGTTGCAGGCGATAAAAAAAAAAAGATATCTATTTTTTTTTTCTCCGGCAGGAATTCACACGCCTCGCAAAACATGACTAATGCTAACGAGAGCGAGACGTTTGCTCCAAAGAAAGGAAAAGTGTTGTCAGTGGTTTGGTTTTGTGGCAACAGGCGTGGAACAAATGGCTGGACGCTGCAAAGTTTCTTTCAAAAAGACAGCAAGGCAACAAACTTATTCACTGGAAAAAAAAAATGCCGCCCTTGAAAAGACTAAAAAACAATTAATACAAATTATTTATGCTTGTAATGAGCAAATAAAATCTGTCTTGGTAAGATTTTTTTGGAATAAGACTTAAAATGTAAGCTTTAAAAACGTAAAAGTGATCTTGAAAGTAGCAATTAAAAGTTATTATTAGCTATACTTACCAGTATTGTGAAGTTTTGTGTCTTATAACAAACTTGTGATGCTCAAAAGTAAAACATTTTTTTTTACCTCGGAAGATCTATTGACTAAAAACAAGTTCTCAGGTCTCACTGAAAAACAAATTTTATACATACACACATATATTTTTTATATATACACATATATATACACATATATACATGTATACACATATACAAACCCCGTTTCCATATGAGTTGGAAAATTGTGTTAGATGTAAATATAAACGGAATACAATGATTTGCAAATCCTTTTCAACCCATATTCAATTGAATGCACTACAAAGACAAGATATTTGATGTTCAAACTCATAAACTGTATTTGTTTTTTGCAAATAATAATTAACTAATAATTTAATGGCTGCAACACGTGCCAAAGTAGTTGGGAAAGGGCATGATCACCACTGTGTTACATGGCCTTTCCTTTTAACAACACTCAGTAAACGTTTGGGAACTGAGGAGACACATTTTTGAAGCTTCTCAGGTGGAATTCTTTCCCATTCTTGCTTGATGTACAGCTTAAGTTGTTCAACAGTCCGGGGGTCTCCGTTGTGGCATTTTAGGCTTCATAATGCGCCACACATTTTCAATGGGAGACAGGTCTGGACTACAGGCAGGCCAGTCTAGTACCCGCACTCTTTTACTATGAAGCCACGTTGATGTAACACGTGGCTTGGCATTGTCTTGCTGAAATAAGCAGGGGCGTCCATAGTAACGTTGCTTGGATGGCAACATATGTTGCTCCAAAACCTGTATGTACCTTTCAGCATTAATGGTGCCTTCACAGATGTGTAAGTTACCCATGTCTTGGGCACTAATACACCCCCAAACCATTACAGATGCTGGCTTTTCAACTTTGCGCCTACAACAATCCGGATGGTTCTTTTCCTCTTTGGTCCGGAGGACACGACGTCCACAGTTTCCAAAAACAATTTGAAATGTGGACTCGTCAGACCACAGAACACTTTTCCACTTTGTATCAGTCCATCTTAGATGAGCTCAGGCCCAGCGAAGCCGACGGCATTTCTGGGTGTTGTTGATAAACGGTTTTCGCCTTGCATAGGAGAGTTTTAACTTGCACTTACAGATGTAGCGACCAACTGTAGTTACTGACAGTGGGTTTCTGAAGTGTTCCTGAGCCCATGTGGTGATATCCTTTACACACTGATGTCGCTTGTTGATGCAGTACAGCCTGAGGGATCGAAGGTCACGGGCTTAGCCGCTTATGTGCAGTGATTTCTCCAGATTCTCTGAACCCTTTGATGATATTACGGAGCGTAGATGGTGAAATCCCCTAAATTCCTGGCAATAGCTGGTTGAGAAAGGTTTTTCTTAAACTGTTCAAGAATTTGCTCACGCATTTGTTGACAAAGTGGTGACCCTCGCCCCATCCTTGTTTGTGAATGACTGAGCATTTCATGGAATCTACTTTTATACCCAATCATGGTACCCACCTGTTCCCAATTTGCCTGTTCACCTGTGGGATGTTCCAAATAAGTGTTTGATGAGCATTCCTCAACTTTATCAGTATTTATTGCCACCTTTCCCAACTTCTTTGTCACGTGTTGCTGGCATCAAATTCTAAAGTTAATGATTATTTGCAAAAAAAAAAAAATGTTTATCAGTTTGAACATCAAATATGTTGTCTTTGTAGCATATTGAACTGGATATGGGTTGAAAATGATTTGCAACTCATTGTATTCCGTTTATATTTACATCTAACACAATTTCCCAACTCATATGGAAACAGGGTTTGTAGATACATATATATATGTATGTATGTATATATATATATATATATATATATATATATATATATATATATATATATATATATATATATATATATATACATACATATGTATTTATATTGTTACTTTAAATGTAGTCAGCTTTCCGACAGTTTTTTTAGCCCAATGTGGACCCCAAGTCAAAAAGTTTGGACACCCCTGACGTAGCTGGTGAGAAAGACAAGAAGCTAATTGGCACGGGGACACTATAATCCACGTAAACAACATGTTTTATTTTTGTCAACATCAAATCGACGCTGATCCTCCGAGACTTGACGCACGCCGGCTCCGTCAGTGGTTGTCCGTGGAGGCCGAAAGGCGACGTGGCGGCCGGCTGCGCCGCTCAAACATCACACCGGGTCGCTGAATTCCTCACCCTCACCGAGGAGGAACTCTCTGACCTTCTCATCCTAAAGAGACGACTTCACTTCCTGTCCAGACCTGGAACACTTGCCACACCGCGGTTAGCATCAGCGTACTACCACCTCACCACGCCAGACCTGTCACATCACCCTCTACATCATCGCAGTCATTAGTTGGTTCCTAAAAAGCCTGACGTGACTGATCAGATACGTGCATTGCACGTATCGTCCACACAGGGGCAGTAATCCACGTAACAGAACGATCCCGCAAGATGGCCTCAAAGAAGATCGGAGACACACCTGATTTTGGAGGAGAGACTTTGCCCAATTTGAAAGAGATAAGTTTAGAACATTTTAACATCCTCCTAATATCCGTGTCTAGGTGGCAACTCGTCCAGGGTAGTGTTGTCCCGATACCAATATTTTGGTACCGGTACTAAATTATTTCAGTACTTTCCGGTACTTTTCTAAATAAAGGGGACCACAAATAAATGGCATTATTGGCTTTATTTTAACAAAAAATCTTACGTTACATTAAACATATGTTTCTTATTGCAGTTAAGTCCTTAAATAAAATAGTGAACATACTAGACAACTTGTCTTTTAGTAGTAAGTAAACAAACAAAGGCTCCTAAATTAGTCTGCTGACATATGCAGTAACATATTGTGTCATTTATCATTCTATTATTTTGTCAACATTATTAAGGACAAGCGGTAGAAAATGTATCATTAATCTACTTGTTCATTTATTGTTAATATCTGCTTATTTTCTGTTCTATTTACACTTCTGTTAAAATGTAATAATCACTTCTTCTGTTGTTTGATACTTTACATTAGTTTTGGATAATACCACAAATTTGGGCATCAATCCGATACCAAGTCATTACAGGATCATACATTGGTCATATTCAAAGTCCTCATGTGTCCAGGGACGTATTTCCTGAGTTTATAAACATAATATATATATTTTTTAAACCAAAGAAGATGTTGTGACGCCAATAATATTGACGTAATCATAGTAGTATCGACTAGATACGTGCCTGTACTTGGTATCATTACAGTGGATGATAGGTGTAGATCCACCAATGGCGTTTGTTTACATTTTGACGCAGGTGAGCTATGGTGTGTAGTGAAGCATGTTTAGCTATTCCTTGTCCTGCAGGGAATACTTTATTTGTCGCCATGGAGACCAGGATTAGTGATTTAGAAGTAACTTAAACACTGCCGACGGCGGATGGACGCTAGTCGCTAGCTAGCTAGCCATGTCTTAAAGCACCTCTTCCTGATGGCGTTTCAGTGTTGTAACTTGACCTTTATCGCTAGTTTTTAGACCAAAATGCATCCGTTCTCCCTTTTCTGTCTACACACTGTGTCTGCTTGTAAGTACTCTGTGTGTGTGCACTGCCGAACATGCTCCTCTGCTCGTAAAACCAGCAATGCCATTTGTGGCCCACAGCTGATTTTTTTAATGACCATTACAAAAAACACCAAACACAAAAAAGTGGAATAAAAGAGAAAACAAGTGAAATGTAACAATAAAACGTTTCAACTCTAATAACACAAATATGTCATGCAGGTTGTTTTTTCTTTAAAACTGTCATTGCTCAAAAAATAATAATGAATCTGTGGAGGGGGGCGTGGCCTGCGGGCCTGCAGCGGAACGGGGTGTGCCAGGACCGGCCTTGAAGTCAGCGACAGGTGCGTAGATGGCCCAGGTGGGCCTTGTTATCTAATCACCTGTCGCTCTGTATAAGCAGCAGCCGTGAGGAGAGAGGTTGTTGGAGCTGGAGAGGAGCTGGAGTAAGAGCGAGAGCGAGCCTGACACAGCCACAGAAGACAATTGCTGGAAAGCAACCCACAGACTTTATTGCAAAATAAAACTGCATTGTGGACCTGAACCGGGCTATCATGTCGGTGCTTGGTGGTCCGAAGAACCCCCTGGAGGGCAACCTCCACAGAATTATTGACATATTTAAGACTCCAATTACTTCACATCAAATATTACACTTTGATATTTTTAGGGGGAAAATATTGCATTTTTTCTTTGCCATAAAATAAACAAAGTTTTCTATGACAAAAAGGCATAAAACAAAACAACAAAAAAAGATAAAATTTGTAATCCAGGAATAGATCTGAAGTGAGTCAACAATTTCAAGCATTCAAAGTAAAAACATGAAAATAATGTATGACTTATTTTAAACGCTTTTATAAGTGGGACCCTTTTGGATCCCTGACAAAACGGGCATAAAATAAACAAAACAAAGCAAAAAAACTAAAACTTAAAATCGACAAATAAATCTGAAGTAGGTCAAGAAATGTAAGCGTTGAAAAAAAATAAAAAAATCAAATAATGTATGACTTTTTTTTAACACTTTTACGAGAGGAACCTTTTGGGTCCCTGAGAATTTAAGTGTGATTTATTTTTTAAACTGTCATTGTTCAAAATATAAATAATGAATGAAAATCAATGTTGTTATGAATTATTGACTTATTCAAGGCTCCATTTACTTCACATCAAATATTACACTTTGAAATTTTTTCGGGGTGGAAATATTGCATATTTTGTGTTTGCCATAAATTAAACAAAGTTTTCTATGACAAAAAAGGCATAAAACAAACAAAAAAGAAAAGAAAAAAGAGAAAACTTAAAATCTACGAATAGATCTGAAGTGGGTCAAGAAATTCAAGCGTTGAAAGTAAAAACAAAAATAATATACAGTATGACTTATTTTAAACACTTTTATAAGTGGGACCCTTTTGGATCCCTGAGAATTTTAGTGTGATTGTTTTCTTTAAAACTGTCATTGCTCAAAAAAAAAAATTATGAATCAAAATCAATGTTGTTATGAATTATTGACTCATGAAAGGCTCCAATTACTTCACATCAAATATTACACTGAAATATTTTTGGGGGGATGTATTTTTTTATTTTGGGAAATATTTGGGGTGTTTGCCATATGAAAACTAAGTTTTCTTTGACAAAATAGGCATTAAATAAACAAACAAAAATAAAAATGTATAATCCACGAATAAATTTGAAGTGGGTCGAGAAATTTAAGCGTTGAAAGTAAAAAAATAAAAAATAATGTATGACTTTTTTAAACACTTTTATGAGAGGATCCTTTTGGATCCCTGAGAATTTGAGTGTGATTTTTTTTTTAACTGTCATTGTTTTAAAAAAAATCATAATGAATCAAAATCAATGTTGTTATGAATTCTTGACTTATTCAAGGCTCCGGTCCGCAGCTATAAAAAGGTTGGGGACCACTGCTTTAAGGGGAGCCCTAAAGGTGTAAAAAATAAATAAATAAAATACAATTAAAACTTTATATATTTATATACATATATATATGTGTGTGTGTGTGTGTGTGTGTGTGTGTGTATATATATATATATATATATATATATATATATATATATATATATATATATATATATATATATGTGTGTGTGTGTATATATATATATATACACACACACACACACACATGTATGTGTGTGTGTGTGTGTGTGTGTGTGTGTGTCTGTGTGTGAGTGTATATATATATATATATATATATATATATATACACACACACAAATGTATGTATGTATATACAGTATATATATATATATATATATATATATATATATATATATATATATATATATATATATATATATATATATATATACATATATATATATATATATATATATATATCAGGGGTCAACAACCTTTTTGAAACCAAGAGCTACTTCTTGGGTACTGATTAATGCGAAGGGCTACCAGTTTGATACACACTTAAATAAATTGCCAGAAATAGCCAATTTGCTCAATTTACCTTTAACTCTATGTTATTATTAATAATTAATGATATTTATCTTTGTGGAAACACTGATCGTCTTAATGATTTCTCACAATAAATATATATAGAAACAGATCAATATAAATATGCAACACTTTATTTTTATATTTTCTCTAAGTGCACATTTTTCAAATTGAACATTTTCAAATGATCACTTTCAAGACAGTCTTGTGAAATCACAATATCCCATTTTAACTAGCTAGCCACTAACATTTTTTAACAAATCATGAATTACTTTGCACCATGTTTGTACAAATAATAACTCATGTAAAATACAAAAGTAAACTCTCAAATTTTTAAATCATGTCACACTTTGAACTGGACACCAAATCTGTTATCTGTTTCTTTGTCAGTTAGTGGGAAGCCTGGCATTGCATGCTGTTAACTAGTGTGTTGTACTCTGGTGTGTAACTTGACACTGCAACTCTGAGTGAGTCTTGCAGATGTGCATCAGTGAGGCGTGTTCTGTGTTTGTTCTTGATGAAGTTCATGTCAGAAAAAGCTGAATCACAAAGATAAGATTTTTCCTCATTGTTTGCGGAACCTTCTTAATCTTTTAGACATATTTTCACAGCAATCTGGCCTTAAGCTTAATTATGATGAATGTAAAATGTTAAGGATCGGAAATCTAAAAGGAACGTCCTTTCAAATGGAATGCAAAGTGCCTGTTTTGTGGACAGATGGACCAGTTAACATACTTGGTGTTGTTGTCCCAGAGAATCTGGAAGATCTAGAAAGCTGGACAAAATTATGCAATTATGGAAAGGGAAATCCTTAACCTTGTATGGTAAAATGTCTATTGTCAACTCGTTAATTATTCCTCAATTTATTTATTTGTTTTTGTCATTACCAGCTCCATCACAAAACTGTTTTAAGATTTATGAGCGGAGGGTCTTCGATTTTGTCTGGGACGACAAACCAGAAAAGATTAAAAGAAAGGATTTGTACAATGAATATGAATATGGGGGCCTGAAACTTCTCAACCTTGAAGCTATGTGTCTGTCTTTAAAAGCATCAATTGTTCCAGAGATGTATTTAAACACTGAGTGGTACACAAATGTCCTGTTGGACAAAAAACATGTACTGTATCAAAATAAATTGTATCCTTTTTTACAAGTGATCCCCTCCCATTATTCTTATGTAGAGAGTCTGCTGGGAAACATGGCGGGGTTCATAAAGGAAACAATCCACTCATGGTGGTATTTTCAATTTTATGTGCCAGAAAAAAGAGACGATATTTTGCAGCAGTTAATATGGATGAACTCTAATATTGTAATAGATGGAAAGCCTTTCTTTTGGAAAAATATGCTTGAAAGAGGAATCATTTTTGTCAATGACATTATCAATGAGAATGGTAAGATTATGAAGTATGATGAATTTAGAGCTATGTATGGTGTTGCTTGTTCAAGCTTTTCATTTAATCAACTAACTGGAGTAATTGGGAAAAGATGGAAACAAATAATTAATTATGGAACTACTAAATTATTAGTTTGTAAACCTCTAATAAGAAATTATAGTTGGCAAAAAGGAACTAAAATAAATAGAAAAATATATAATTTTCATTTAATAAAGAAATCTTTGAAGGCTGCCTCATACAACACAAATGGAAAATGGGAGGACTTTTTTGACTGCCCGTTGCCGTGGGATGCAATATTCAAATTAATCTGCAAAACTACTACCAATGTGCAAAATCGTTATTTTTAAATTAAAATTATTTATAACTTCTTACCCACAGGGAAAATGTTAAAACTATGGAATATGACAGAGTCAGATGATTGCCGATTTTGTTGTCAGGAGCCTGAATCCACCCTGCATTTGTTTTGGTATTGTCATATTGTGTCTTCGTTTTGGGTGGAAGTTGAAAAAATGTGTTTAAGGATTGGTTTGTTTATGAAGCTTAATGTGGTTTCTGTTATTTTAGGAGAGTTCATTGACAATCATGATTTAGTCAATTTAATTATAGTACTCGGTAAAAGGTTTATTTTTAAGGCCAAAAACAAATATTCACTTAGTATTACTTTCTTTAAAACATTTATTCAGTATTTTTTAACTTTAGAAAGTAACATGGTTGAAAACAATAATGATGCCTAAATACATTAAAAAAAGATGGGAGGTCCTCAAAGGCTTATTTTGAAAGTATAATTATGTTTATAGATTATATGATATCTGTTGTTGTGTTCCCTAATTTGAGTGACCTGGACATAATCTGGACTGTACATAAATGCTTATTTTGAAAATGTAATTTTGTTTATAAATGATATGCAATCTGTTGTGTTCCCTAATTTTTTTCAGTGTACATGAATGAAGGTGTGTGTTGCTGAGTCCGACTTGGACATTATCTGGACTGGACCTGGTTTTAAAAACCCTTTAAACAAATCTAATTTCATTGACAACCTGGTCTGGTGAAGATAAGGTCCTTTTTTTTAAAAATAAAATAAAATAAGATAAATAAATAAAATAAAAAACATTTTCTTGGATAAAAAAGAAAGTAAAACAATATAAAATAATTACATAAAAAATAGTAATTAATGAAAATGTTAGTGGACCAGCAGCCTATACAATCATGTGTGCTTCAGGGACTGTGTCCCTTGCAGATGTGTTGTCTATGTTGTGGGAACCAGAATATTGGTAGCAGAAAGAAATAACCCCTTTTGTGTGAGTGGGTGTGGATGAGTGTGAACGGGGGGGAGGTTTTTTGGGTTGATGCACTGATTGAAGTGTATCTTGTGTTTTTTCTATGTTGATTTAAAATTGTTTTTTACAAAAAATAAAAAAATTAAAAATAAATAAATAAATAAATAAATAAATAAATAAAAAAGATACAATTTTTAGAACAGGCCAGCGGGCGACTCATCTGGTCCTTACGGGCAACCTGGTGCCCGTGGGCACCGCGTTGGTGACTCCTGGGTTAGAGTGTCCGCCCTGAGATCGGTAGGTTGTGAGTTCAAACCCCGGCTGAGTCATACCAAAGACTACAAAAATGGGACCCATTACCTCCCTGCTTGGCACTCAGCATTAAGGGTTGGAATTGGGGGTTAAATCACCAAAAATTATTCCCGGGCGCGGCCACCGCTGCTGCCCACTGCTCCCCTCACCTCCCAGGGGGCGATCAAGGGTGATGGGTCAAATGCAGAGAATAATTTCGCCACACCTAGTGTGTGTGTGACAATCATTGGTACTTTAACTTTTAAATATATATACAGGTATATATATATATATATATATATATATATATACATATATGTATATAAAAATGGACGGCTCTGCAAACTGTGTGCCTTGGCTCCCAAGTCAGACAGGAAGTTGTTGTGTCGCGCCGCCTCACAGCCAACTGCCACTTTCAGCACGGCCTCGGCACAAGAACAGGAAACATGTCGGAAGTCAACGGCGGCCTGGAGAGTACTGGAAGTTGGCTCGGGCCGCCTCAACGACCTCAGCAGAGGGACCAACTGACGTCATTTTAGGGATGAGGGGAGCAAGAACTGTGAATGGACTAACTCATGGTCATGTCATCGTCCTTTTGCTCTATGCATTATAACTCATTAGCCTTGCAAATATCAGTCATTTAAGTTTATATTTTGAGGTAATTGTTGGTATTTACTGTGTACATGACTCTGATTTCTACACATGAATGTACTGCGTAACGCATAAAGTACTGCAAACATCTGACTCCTACTGGAACTACGTGTACTAGTGCAGTATTACTAGTGGTTGCACAGTAATGAACCTCTACTGCTCTCTAGCGGCTGCTTTCTTGCACTGCAGGCATATCTGCTTTTACACACTTATCCAAACATCACATATCCTAAAAGTGTGAAAAATGCAGCACAATTAGAGTAAAATGTATGATTGATTGTCCAAAAAAATTGTTTCCATCACTGCTTTTATAGATGTTGTATATGACTTTTATTTTTTCTAAATTGTGGCATAAAAATAAGCATATTCATACATGTGAAGTATATGCATAATAAGAAGGCAGAACACGTAAAGAAAAAGAAAAAAAAACTATAACTGGAATTGTGAAATGCAACAGAGTAGGTATATGTATATATATATATATATATATATATATATATATATATATATATATATATATATATATATATATATATATATATATATATATATATATATATATATATATATATATATATATATATATATATACATATATATATATATATATATACATATATATATATATATATATACATATATATATATATATATATACATATATATATATATATATATATATATATATATATATATATATATATATATATATATATATATATATATATATATATATATATATATATATATATATATTTGTTTATTTTTTAAATAAATTGAGTACATCAATGTAAAGTGCGCCCCAAAAGTACACTAGACATATAACAGAAACACTGCACATTATACAAAAAAGTTTAATAAAAAAACAAAAAACTAAAATAATTAATTATTGAAAAATTTATAAACGATTAAAAAAATATTTTTCTATATTTTTAGATAATTACAATTCTTTTTCAAACATAAACAATTCCCTGCACCCTCGTCACCATTTCTTTGGCGATACAGTATAACATATTTTATGTTATAGGTCTTAAATATATACATGTACTCTATTCTATGCTGTATATAACCCCCCCTCCCCTCCAAAAAATCGAACCCTATCCTTAAAAATGAAGTTTTACATGCTCCTTAAATTGATTAATTCAAATTATTAATCTTAATATATCTTAATGTTGAAAAATATTAACATATTCTATTTATTCATAATTATGGAATTAGGTTTGGACACTGTTTATATACTGTATATATATATATATATATATATATATATATATATATATATATTATATATATATATATATATATATATATATATATATATATATATTTCACATTTAACTTGTATTATATATATATATATATATATATATATATATATATTTTTTTTTTAATATATATAAATGAATTAAATGTGTAATAAGATGTGTTATAATTGATCATATAAATAAAATACATTTACGTGAAAAAAATATGTATTTATTATAATGTAATAATTTTAATAAAAAGAAAGAAATATTTAAGTTAAATAGTTTGTATAAAATACATATTTAATATTATATATTTCATATATTAAGATTTAATTATATATATATTTCATATCACACATTTAATTTGTATTAGTTATATATATATATATATATATATATATATATATATATATATATATATATATATATATATTATATATATATATATATATATATATATATATATAATATATATTATATATAATATATATATGTATATATATATATATATATATATATATATATATATAAAATATGTAATAAGAAAAATGTGTGATGATCATATAGGTAAAATACATTTAAATAAAAAAAACGTAATTTATTATATTTTAATTATTTTAATAAAGAGAGAAATATTTAAATTAAATATGTAATACTTTTACTTAATATTTAAAATATGTTATTATTATGTAATTATGTACATATATGTATTGTGTATTACACATTTAATGTATATTATATACATATAAATAAATGTATGATAAGAAAAATGTGTTCTTAATAATTATATAATTGAATTTTATTTAAATAAAAAAAATCATTATTTATTATAATTTAAATATTTTTAATAAAAAGATAAATATTTAAATTAAATATGTAATAAATCATGAACATTAAATATTTTTTTTATATTTACTATATATTATTATGTAATTCTGTGTATATATGTATTCTATATTCCACATTTAATTTATATTATATACATATAAATTAAATGTATAAAAAGACAAATGTGTTCTCAATAACTATATCATTGAAATGCATTTATATAAAAAAAAACATTATTTATTATAATTTCATTATTTTAATAAAGAGAGAAATATATAAATTAAATATTTAATATAAAAAAATATTTCATATTTTACTTTATATTTAATATATATTTTTATGTAATTATATATATATATATATATATATATATATATATATATATATATATATATATATATATATATATGTATTCTGTATTGCACATTTAATTTATACTATATACATGTAAATTAAATGTACGATAGGAAAAATTTGTTCCCAATAATTATATAATTGAAACACATTTAAATAAAAAAATCATTATTTATCATAATTACATTTTTTTTAAATGAAAAGACTATTTAATTTTGTGTGCAAACAGGTTTAGGTTTTTTTAAATATAGATATATATTTAAAAAATCAAATGTATATACTTTTATATACATTTACATATACACATATACGCAATGTGATCTACGCACATTGCGTATATGTCCAGACTTTAGGGACATCCAGTATTTTATATTGCAGTTATTATTATTAATAAATGATTTTCAAAATAAAAGTCCCGTGTGTGAATGTGTGCAGACATAGTGTAGTTGAGATACACTTGCACAGTCAGACGCATGACAACCTCATTAATCAGTGTAAACCAAGCCACGCCCACTGCTCTCTCATTGGCTGCCTCCTTCCTCGACTTGGCTACGTCACTCCTCAGCAATTTAAATAGGCTCCTTGCGCAATTTGATGGAATAACGCTGCTGTCACGCCTGCCAAGTACACGGCGAGTATTCAAAGTACACGGCGAGTAGTCAAAGTACACGGCGAGTACACGGCGAGTAGTCAAAGTACACGGCGAGTATTTGTTATCGCGAATCTTGATTTCCCCGTGCAAGTCGGATTCTTCTCCTTGTCGGAGGTCATGGACGTGTCAAAGTATCGACTTTAAAGGCTCTTGTACCTTGGCTTTTTCCGCTTGGAGCGCGACCCCACGAAGGTAAAAGATCTTGTTTTGTTCCTTCATATTTCTTCTTTTCTTCTGAAACCTCGTCTGTCTCACACTTGGAACCACTTGACTCGATTAGAAGGAAAAGTCTTTCTAAGAGTCTTCTCGGAGCTGGAACACTTCCAAAAGTACTTTGTTCTTCTTCCGGCGTAAAACAAAATACTACAACATGCTCACAAAACTACATCATGCACAAAATACTACATCATGCACAAAATACAACATCATGCACACAATACAACATAATGTACACAATACTACATCATGCACACAATACTATATCATGCACACTATATCACATCATGCACACAATACTACATGATGCACACAATACTACATGATGCACACAATACTTGATAATGTACAACATTCTACTTAATGCACAACATATTACATCATGTACAACGTACTACATCATGCACACAAAATACTACATCATGCACACAATACTACATCACGCACAAAATACTACATCATACACAAAATACTACATCATGCACACAATACTACATCATGCACACAAAACTACATAATGTACAAATATACATCATGCACAAACTACTACAGCATGCACACAATACTACATCATGTACAAAATACTACATCAATCACACAATACTACATCATGTACAAAATACTACATCATGCACAAAATACGTCATGCGCAAAATAATACATCATGCACACAATACTATATCATGCACACTATATCACATCATGCACACAATACTACATGATGCACACAATACTACATGATGCACACAATACTTGATAATGTACAAAATTCTACTTAATGCACAACATATTACATCATGTACAACGTACTACATCATGCACACAAAATACTACATCATGCACACAATACTACATCACGCACAAAATACTACATCATACACAAAATACTACATCATGCACAATACTACATCATGCACACAACTACAACTAATGTACAAAAATAATACATCATGCACAAACTACTACAGCATGCACACAATACTACATCATGTACAAAATACTACATCAATCACACAATACTACATCATGTACAAAATACTACATCATGCACAAAATACTACGTCATGCGCAAAATAATACATCATGCACACAATACTATATCATGCACACTATATCACATCATGCACACAATACTACATGATGCACACAATACTACATGATGCACACAATACTTGATAATGTACAAAATTCTACTTAATGCACAACATATTACATCATGTACAACGTACTACATCATGCACACAAAATACTACATCATGCACACAATACTACATCATGCACAATCATGTACAAAATACTAACATCAATCACACAATATACATCATGCACACAAAACTACATAATGTACAAAATACTACATCATGCACAAACTACTACAGCATGCACACAATACTTCATCATGTACAAAATACTACTTCAATCACACAATACTACATCATGTACAAAATACTACATCATGCACAAAATACTACGTCATGCGCAAAATAATACATCATGCACACAATTCTACATCATGCATCCAATACTACATCATGCCCAAAATACTACATCATGCACACAATACTACATCATAACCACAATACTACATCATAACCACAATACTACATCATGAATAAAATACTAAATCATGCGTAAAATACTACACCATGCACGCAATACTACTACATCATGCACACAATACTACATCATGCACACAATACTACGTCATGCACAAAATACTACATGATGCACACAATACTTGATAATGTACAAAATTCTACTTAATGCACAACATATTATATCATGTACAACGTACTACATCATGGACAAAATACCACATCATGCACACAATACTACATCATGCACAAAATACTACAGCATGCACCATGCACACAAAATACTACATCATGCACAAAGTACTACATCATGCACAAAACACATATAACACAGGATAGGTAATAAAAATGAGCTGTAACTGAGCTATCAGATCTTGTTATTGTTCATTGTTCAAAAAATACTACATCATGAACAAAATACGACATCATGCTCACAATACTACATCATGCACACAATACTACATCATGCACACAATATTACATCATGCACAAATACTACCTTGTGCACAAAATACTACATCATGCACACAATACTACATCATGCACACAATATTACATCATGCACAAAATACTACCTTGTGCACAAAATACTACATCATGCACACAATACTACATCATGCACAAAATACTACATCATGCACAAAAATACTACATCATGCACACAATACTACATCATGTACCAAATAATACATCATGCACAACATATTACGTCATGTACAACATACTACATCATGCTCAAAATACCACATTGTGCACAAAATACTACACTATGCACACAATACTACATCATGCGCAAAATACTACATCATGCACACAATACTACATCATGTGCCAAATACTGACATAATCTGTAAAACACTACCTAATGCACAAAATACTACATTATGCACACAATAATTCATCATGTATGAAATAATCCATTATGCGCAAAATATTACATCATGTGTAAAAAATACTACATTATGTGTAAAATACTACATTATGTGTAGAATACTACATAATGTGGAAAATACTACACCATGCACAAACTACTACATCATACACAAAATATTAAGTCATATACAAAATACTAAATAATGTGTAAAATACTACGTAATGTAGAAAATACTACATCATGCACAAAATACTACATCACGCACAAAATATTACGTCATGTACAAAATACTAAATAATGTGTAAAATACTACATAATGCAGAAAATACTACATCATGCACACAATACTGCGTCACGTACAAAATACTAAATAATGTGTAAATACTACATAAAGCAGAAAATACTATATCATGCACACAATACTATGTCATGTACAAAATACTAAATTATGTGTAAAATACTACATAATGCAGAAAATACTACATCATGCACACAATACTGCGTCACGTACAAAATACTAAATAATGTGTAAATACTACATAAAGCAGAAAATACTATATCATGCACACAATACTATGTCATGTACAAAATACTAAATAATGTGTAAATACTACATAATATAAACAATACTACATCATGCACACAATACTATATCATATACAAAATACTAAATAATGTGTCAAATACTACATAATGCAGAAAATACTACATCATGCATCAAAACCTTACCAAACTTGTCCCAATCATTTGTGCGACACACTTTTTGGTCTAACTATTATGTGTTTATGTTAGTAACGTTTTATGTTATTAACGTGTGATTAACATGTTATTAATCATAACTAGTCCCAACTATGTCAACATCTCCCCATCGTGTGTGCTATTGGTCTAACTATTGTGGTTTTCATGTTATTAATGTTTTATGGTTTTAGGTTATTAACAGGTAATTAACATGTTATTAATCATAACTAGTCCTCCAACTCTGTCATAACTCTCCTAAACTTGTTTCTAACATTTGTGCTACGTTTGTGCTGCTAAACCTTTGGTCTGACTATTATACTATTAACTACTAACTATTATAGTTTTTAAAGTTATTAACGTTTTAGGGTTTTTATGCTATCAAGGTGTATGTGACTTTTTCAAGAGTCATAACCTCTTCAGCTGTGGTGGAATCTCCTAAACTAGTCCCCAACGTTTGTGCTGTCATTTTTCAATAACTATTATATTTTACATTTTAATAACATGTTATTGTTTTTATGTTAAAGTTAACGTGTTATTGTTTTTATGTTGTTAACATGTTATTGTTTTCATGTTATTAACGTGTAATTGTTTTCATGTTATTAACGTGTTATTAAACAATTACACGTTAATAACATAAAAACAATAACATGTTAACAACATAAAAACAATAATACGTTAACATAAAAACAATAACACGTTAACAACATACTTTATGTTGTTAATGTGTTATTGTTTTCATGTTGTTAACATGTTATTGTTTTATGTTATTAATGTGTAATTGTTTGTATGTTAATAACGTGTTATTATTTTCATGTTCTTAATGTGTAATTGTTTTTATGTCTATTTCACAAAGAGCTTTTGGGGATGAGCCAGCCTGACACATTTTGGGAAAATCCAGGGCTAGTGACATGACTGTCACATGTGTATAATATATATATATATATATATATATATATATATATATATATATATATATATATATATATATATATATATATATATATATATATATATATATATATATATATATATATATATATATATGTATATATATATGTATGTATGTATGTATATATATATATATATATATATATATATATATATATATATGTATATATATGTATGTATGTATGTATATATATATGTATATGTATGTATGTATGTATGTATATATATATATTTCATATATATGTATGTATGTATACAAACCCCGTTTCCATATGAGTTGGGAAATTGTGTTAGATGTAAATATAAACGGAATACAATGATTTGCAAATTATGTTTCAACCCATATTCAATTGAATGCACTACAAAGACAAGATATTTGATGTTCAAACTCATAAACTTAGTTTTTTTTTTGCAAATAATAATTAACTTAGAATTTCATGGCTGCAACACGTGCCAAGGTAGTTGGGAAAGGGCATGTTCACCACTGTGTTACATGGCCTTTCCTTTTAACAACACTCAGTAAACGTTTGGGAACTGAGGAGACACATTTTTGAAGCTTCTCAGGTGGAATTCTTTCCCATTCTTGCTTGATGTACAGCTTAAGTTGTTCAACAGTCCGGGGGTCTCCGTTGTGCTATTTTAGGCTTCATAATGCGCCACACATTTTCAATGGGAGACAGGTCTGGACTACAGGCAGGCCAGTCTAGTACCCACACTCTTTTACTATGAAGCCACGTTGATGTAACACGTGGCTTGGCATTGTCTTGCTGAAATAAGCAGGGGCGTCCATGGTTATGTTGCTTGGATGGCAACATATGTTGCTCCAAAACCTGTATGTACCTTTCAGCATTAATGGTGCCTTCACAGATGTGTAAGTTACCCATGTCTTGGGCACTAATACACCCCCATACCATCACAGATGCTGGCTTTTACACTTTGCGCCTATAACAATCCGGATGGTTCTTTTCCTCTTTGGTCCGGAGGACACGACGTCCACAGTTTCCAAAATCATTTGAAATGTGGACTCGTTAGACCACAGAACAACTTTTCCACTTTGTATCAGTCCATCTTAGATGAGCTCAGGCCCAGCGAAGCCGACGGCGTTTCTGGGTGTTGTTGATAAACGGTTTTCGCCTTGCATAGGAGAGTTTTAACTTGCACTTACAGATGTAGCGACCAACTGTAGTTACTGACAGTGGGTTTCTGAAGTGTTCTTGAGCCCATGTGGTGATATCCTTTACACACTGATGTCGCTTGTTGATGCAGTACAGCCTGAGGGATCGAAGGTCACGGGCTTATTTTTGTTTCATCTGACCACAGAACTTTCCTCCAGAAGGTCTTATCTTTGTCCATGTGATCAGTAGCAAACTTTAGACGAGCTTAAGGTGTCGCTTCTGGAGCAAGGGCTTCCTTCTTCCATGGTAGCCTCACAGTCCATGGCGATGCAAAACACTGACACCTGTGTTCCAGCAGCTTCCAATTCATTGCAGACCTGCTTTTAGGTGCTTCTCGGTTGACTCTTGATCATCCTGACCAATTTTCTCTCAGCAGCAGGTGATAGCTGCGTTTTCTTCCTGATCGTGGCAGTGACAAAACTGTGCCATGCACTTTATACTTACGAACAATTGTCTGCACAGTTGCTCTTGGGACCTTAAGCTGCTTTGAAATGGCTCCAAGTGACTTTCCTCACTTGTTCAAAGTCAATGATTCCTTTTTCAGATCTGTGCAGAGTTCCTTTGACTTTCCCATTGTCGCGTTTGTAACCGAGTCTAATGACTGCATCACATGAGCCCTATTTAAATGGGCTCAGAGAAGTCAACAGGTGTCCGTCAATCATAATCACTCACATGAAGTTAAGAGGTCATGCCATGAAGCTCATTTGATTTGATTGTAGGGCTGGGCAATATGGCCTTTTATTAATATCTCGATATTTTTAGGCCATGTCACGATACACGATATATATCTCCATATTTTGCCTTGAATGAACACTTGATGCATATAATCACAGCAGTATGATGATTCTATGTGTCTACATTAAAACATTCTTCTTCACACTGCATTAATATATGCTCATTTTAAACTTTCATGCAGAGAGGGAAATCACAACTAAGTCAATTTACCAAAAGTGTATTTATTAAACAGTTATTAAGCAGTGGCACAAACATTCATGAAAGTGCAAGATTGTCAGAGACATTTTAAAACGAGCTATTAGTGCACTTTTGTGCATGATGTCACTAAGATGACATATCAAAACAACACTAAATTAAAGTGCACTTTTTGTACAGAACGCCACTACAATATTTTGAAGCAAATAAAGTGCACTTTTGTGCATGATGTCACACAAGATATTTCAATAAGTGTCAAATAAAAATGAGCTGCATAATAGGAAATCAAATAGTGTATGTCCTTCGCTATGTGGTAGGTTCCTGCGGACGTTATCTCCTTCTGTTGTTGACTATTTGTTTCATACGGTGTTGATCTGGAAATGGTTGCTTCGGCATTTTGTGGGCGTGGCACCGGCCGAGATGTTGACATGCGGCGTTTCAAGCACTCTTCATTCTCTAGCGGGTGACTTTTCAAATGATGCTACAAATTAGCAGTACTGCTACTTTTTATAGCAACGCTACTTTTTATAGCAACTCTTTTTAACATATTACGGTTGTCTGTTCAACAACTTCCCGCTTGAAGCCGAAAACCACCGCCAGACGATGGACCCCCTTCATTTGTTACCAGATTGGCACCTTCTCTCTCTCGTATTACCACTCGCACCACAGCTAACGTTACCCATGCCGCTACCTGTCTGCTCGGCGAGGGCATATGACGTTCCACGCGCGACAATTTGTGACGTATTTACGAAGGTGCGCTTGTTTTATCTCTCTGTATATATATATATATATATATATATATATATATATGTATATATATATATATATATATATATATATATATATATATATATATAATTTACACTTTTAAGAGTGGGACTCTTTTGGATCCCTGAGAATTTCAGTGTTTTTTAAACTGCCATTGTTCCAAAAAATTATGTAAAAAATATCAATAATGTGATGATATATTGACATATTAAAAGCTCCAATTACTTCACATCAAATATTCAATTTTTACATATTATTGGGGGGTAAATATTGCATATTTTAAGTGTTTGCCATAAAAATAAAACAAGGTTTTCTTTGACAAAAAGGGCATAAAACAGGAGAAAATATAAAAGAATAATAACAATGTACAATCGACGGATAGATCTAGTTGATCTAGGGTTTTAAAGGCCTACTGAAACCCACTACTACCGACCATGCAGTCTGATAGTTTATATATCAATGATGAAATCTTAACATTGCAACACATGCCAATACGGCCGGGTTAACTTATAAAGTGCAATTTTAAATTTCCCGCTAAACTTCCGGATGAAAACTCCTTTGGATATGACGTATGCGCGTGACGTAGCCAGTAGAACAGAGGTATGGCTTATGTATGGAGAATTATTAACCGTGTAGTTACATGTCCATGGTTTAATAGTATTGTTGATCTTCTGTCTATCCTTCCAGTCAGGGGTTTATTTATTTTGTTTCTATCTGCATTTGAGCCAGATGCTATCACGTTAGCTCAGTAGCTAAAGAGCTTCGCCGATGTATTGTCGTGGAGATAAAAGTCACTGTGAATGTCCATTTCGCGTTCTCGACTCTCATTTTCAAGAGGATATAGTATCCGAGGTGGTTTAAAATACAAATCCGTGATCCACAATAGAAAAAGGAGAGAGTGTGGAATCCAATGAGCCAGCTTGTACCTAAGTTACGGTCGGAGCGAAAAAAGATATGTCTTTCACTGCATTCTAGTCCGTCACTCTAACGTTCCTCATCCACGAATCTTTCATCCTCGCTCAAATTAATGGGGTAATCGTCGCTTTCTCGGTCCGAATCGCTCTAGCTGCGTTGAAAACAATAGGAAAATATGAGGAGGTGAACAACTGACTACGTCACGCTACTTCCGGTACAGGCAAGGCTTTTTTTTATCAGCGACCAAAAGTTGCGAACTTTATCGTCGTTGTTCTATACTAAATCCTTTCAGCAAAAATATGGCAATATCGCGAAATGTTCAAGTATGACACATAGAATGGATCTGCTATCCCCGTTTAAATGAAAAAAAATTCATTTTAGTAGGCCTTTAAGCTTTGAAACTAAAAATTGTATATATTGATATATGACTTATTTTTAACACTTTTATGAGTGGGGCCCTTTTGGATCTTCGAGACCTTAAGTGTGATTATTTTTTTTTTAAACGGTCATTGCTCCAAAATAATAATTAATTAAAATCAATGTAGTTATGAATTATTGACATTTTTGAGGCTCAAATTACTTCACATTAAATATTACACTTTGACATTTTTGGAGGGTAAATATTGCATATTTTAAGTGTTTGCCATATAAATAAAACAAGGTTTTCTTTGACAAAAGGGGCATAAAACATGAGAAAATATAAAAGCATAATAAAAATGTACAATCGACGTATAGATCTGAAGTTGATCTAAAGATTTAAGCTTTGAAACTAAAAATATTATATGACTTATTTTTAACACTTTTACGAGTGGGACCCTTTTGGATCCCCGAGACCTTAAGTGTGATTTTTTTTTTTTAAACTGTTATTGCTCAAAAAAAAAAAATCAAAAAAAAAAATATATATATATATATATATAAAATAATGAATTATCAATGTAGGTGTATATAACATTTTAGCATTCAATCAGACATTATTGTGAGGTTTTGTATTAGTGTTCCTAAAAATCAGATATATCGGCCCCCAGACACATTTTTTTCTTTAAATTTGCCCCCCCCCAAGTCAAAATAATTGCCCAGGCCTGCCGTAAGTGATAATGGTGGGAGGAGTACCAATTATATTTTCCAATATTTTGGAAAATCATGATTACTGTAAAAAATGGGAATTTTTGGGGGTAAAAGTTTTATTGTCTTAATCAAGACAAATGTTTTAATGGTGGAATGATTGAAAAATGTAGAATAGTTAGTTGAAAGAAAAAAAGGCAAAACATGAAAATGATTACTGTAAAACCGGTAATATTGGGGAAGGTTTGTTGAATGTTGAATGTTTTGACGCGTGAACGCTGCGGAAGAATAATAATAAATGGATGAATTTTGGTGCAGAATAATCTAGTGTACACAATAAGTGATGTTCAATAGTTGGTCGTTTATACGTATTTCACACTGTTTTCTGCTTATAAAACTATTATTATTCTCCATGAAATGTATTATTTTGCTCTGTTTTTTAGGCGCCTGAAACAGACTATTGGATTAACTTGATTTCTTAAGGTTGGGGTTAAAAAAATTGTGCGGTTTTTTTGTAAGCTCCAGGCATCGTCAGACCTTTGGAGTGAAAACCGAGGTTTGACTGTATGTTGTTATATAACGAAGGAAATAAAAGAGCATACAATTAAAATGTAAGGAGAAAAAGTTGCAATGTTAAAATTAATAACACAAATCTGCCATGCAGGCTGTTTTTTTTAACTTTAAAACTAAAAAAATAATTATAAATCAAAATCTATGTTTTTATGAGTTATTGACATAATTCAATTATTCATAACCCAATTACTACACATCAAATATTACACTTTTAAATATTTATTTGGGGAAATATTGCATGTTTTGTGTGTTTGCCAAAAGGGAGCATAAAACAAACAAATAATTAAAAAAAATATATTAAAAAAAGAAACAAAAAAACCTTTATAATCGATACCTAGATCTGAAGTTCATCTAAAAATTAACTTATTTGTTTACACTTTTAAGAGTGGGACCCTTTTGGATCCCTGAGAATTTTAGTGTGGAATTTTTTTTTTAAACTGCCATTGTTGAAAAAAATAATGTTAAAAAATAAATATACTGTATAATGTGATGAACTATTGACATATTTAAAGCTCCAATTACTTTACATCAAATATTCCACTTGGACATATTTTTTGGGGGGTAAATATTGCATATTTTGATTGTTTGCCATATAAATAAAACAAGGTTTTCTTTGATAAAAAGGGCATAAAACATGAGGAAATATAAAAGAATAATAAAATGTACAATCGACAGATAGATCTGAAGTTGATCTAGGGTTTTAAGCTTTGAAGCTAAAAATGTTATATATTGATATGACTTATTTTTTAACACTTTTATGGGTGGGGCCCTTTTGGATCCTCGAGAGTTTAAGTGTGATTTTATACATTTTTTTTAAACAGTCATGGCTCAAAAAATAATAATGAATCAAAATCAATGTTGTTATGAACTAATGACATTTTTAACGCTCAAATTACTTCAGATCAATAATTCCACTTTGACATATTTTTGGGAGTAAACATGGCGTATTTTAATTGTTTGCCATATAAATAAAACAAGGTTTTCTTTGACAAAAAGGGCATAAAACATGAGGAAATATAAAAGCATAATAAAAATGTACAATCGACTTATAGATATGACGTTGAGCTAGGGATTTACGCTTTGAAACTAAAAATGTTATATGACTTATTTTTAACACTTTTATGAGTGGGATCCTTTTGGATCCCAGAAACCTTAAGTGTGATTTTTTTTAAATATATATATATATATATATTGCATATATATATATATATATATATATATATATATATATATATATATATATATATATATATGTATATATATATATATATATATATATATATATATATATATATATATATATATATATATATATATATATATATATATATATATATATATATATATATATATATATATATATATATATATATGTATATATGTGTATATGTATGTATATATATATATATATATATATACAGAAACAAAAACTTGGACTAAAAAACCAAGAACGGACTAAAAAAAACAAAAACATGAACTAACAAAACAAACATGGACTAATAAAAACAAAAACATGGACTAAAAAGAACAAAAATTTGGACTAATAAAAACAAAAACATGGACTAAAAAAACAAAAACATGGATTAAAAAAAACAGACTAAAAAACCCAAAAACATGGACTAAAAAACCCAAAAACATGGACTAATACAAACAAAAACATGGACTAAAAAAAACAAAGCATGAACTAAAAAAACAAACATGGACTAAAAAGAACAAAAACATGGACTAATAAAACCAAAAACATGGTCTAAAAAAATCAAAAACATGAATTAAATAAAAACGGACTAAAAAAAACAAAAACATGGACTAAAAAAAAACTAAAACTTGGACAAAAAAAACAAAAAACATGGACTAATACAAACAAAAATATGGACTAAAAAAACAGAAACCTATATAAAACAAAAACGGACTAAAAAAACAAAAACATGGACTAAAAAAATCAAAAACTTGGACTCATAAAAACAAAAACATGGACTCCCAAAATCAAAAACATGGACTAATAAAAACAAAAACATGGACTTAAAAAAAAAAAACATGAACTAAAAAAAACCAGAAACTTGGATAAAAAAAAAACGGACTAAAAAACAAAAACATGGACTCATAAAAACAAAAACATGGACTCATAAAATCAAAAACATGGACTAATAAAAACAAAACCATGGACTAATAAAAACAAAACCATGGACTAATAAAAACAAAAACATGGACTAAAAAGAACAAAAATATGGACTAATAAAAACAAAAACATGGACGAAAAAACCAAAAACATGGATTTAAAAAAACTGACTAAAAAAACAAAAACATGGACTAAAAAAACAAAAACATGAACTAACAAAATAAACATGGACTAATAAAAACAAAAACATGGACTAAAAAGAACGAAAACATGGACTAATACAAACAAAAACATGTACTCATAAAATCAAAAACATGGACTAATAAAAACAAAAACATGGACTAATAAAAACAAAAACATGGTCTAATAAAAACAAAATAAAGGACTAATAAAAACAAAAACATGGACTAAAAAACCAAAAACATGGATTAAAAAAAACGGACTAAAAAAAACAAAAACATGGACTAAAAAAAACTAAAACATGGACTAATACAAACAAAAACATGGACTAAAAAAAACAAAAACATGGACTAAAAACCAAAAACATGGACTAATAAAAACAAAAACATGGACTAATAAAAAATAAAACACGGACTAATACAAACAAAAACATGGACTAAAAAAACAAAAACATGGACTCATAAAATCAAAAAACATGGACGAATAAAAACAAAACCATGGACTAATAAAAACAAAAACATGGACTAATAAAAACAAAATCAAGGACTAATAAAAACAAAAACATAGACTAATAAAAACAAAATCAAGGACTAATAAAAACAAAATCAAGGACTAATAAAAAGAAAAACATGGACTAAAAAAAACAAAAATAAGGACTAATAAAAACAAAAACAAGGACTAATAAAAACAAAAACAAGAACTAATAAAAACAAAAACATGGACTAATAAAAACAAAATCATGGACTAATAAAAACAAAATCAAGGACTAATAAAAACAAAAACAAGGACTAAGTAAAACAAAAACAAGGACTAATAAAAAAAAAACAAGGACTAATAAAAACAAAAACAAGGACTAAGTAAAACAAAAACAAGGACTACCGCACACCTGTACTCCTGATATCGTGTGAAGCTGCAGATAATGATTTGTGACGTTGGCCTTTTTTCCCCTTCTTTCCTGCTTCCTCTGCGTGCCGGGGCCGGCGGCAGGATGGTGAACAGCCAAGTGTCGGCCGCACCTCCGACCCCCAGGTGGTGCGCAGGGTGCGGGGGGAAGATCGCCGAGCGCTTCTTGCTCTTCTCCATGGAGCGCTACTGGCACACCCGCTGCCTGAAGTGCTCCTGCTGCCAGGCCCAGCTGGGCGACATCGGCAGCAGCTGCTACAGCAAGGGCGGCATGATCCTGTGTCGCAGCGACTACATCAGGTCCGAAAGACCCAACATCCGAGTCCCCCGCTTGGAGCAAATGACAAATGTGGTTTTTCAAACACCTGCAGGCTGTTCGGGCACAGCGGGGCGTGCAGCGCCTGCGGACAGTCCATCCCCGCCAATGAGATGGTGATGAGGGCGCAGGGAAATGTTTACCACCTGAAGGTAAGTCCACAACTCCCACCCGCTGATCCTCTCACACCAACATGTGGGAGAGTCCCTCGTCGCCAGGAAGGAAGTTCATTGTGTGCTTCCGCCCTCACACATGCAGGCACACATCAAGAATATTTCCTTTACACACATCAAGAATACTTCCTTTACACACAAACATGGTGCCTTCTTGCACGTGACCCCATAAGAAAAAATACCATAAAGCACTATTTGTAGGTGTAAAACATATAAAATTAGCTAAAAAGCTAGCATAAAATGTTAGCCTAATATAAGAGATGTTAGCATACTTTCAAGATGGCGCCAAGTATTAAAATACATGATTATTAGGTTTAAACATATAAAATTAGCTAAAAAAAAACATGCATGAAAATGTTAGCATGCTAACGATAGCATGCTAACATTAGCATGCACGTGACAGGATAAGAAACAAATATCATAAAGCACTATTTTTCGGTGTAAAACATATGAAATTAGCTAAAAAGCTAGCATAAAACGTTAGCCTAATATAAGAGACGTTAGCATACTTTCAAGATGGCGCCAAGTATTGAAATTCATGATTATTAGGTTTAAACATACAAAATTAGCTAAAAAAATGCATAAAAACGTTAGCCTGCTGACGATAGCATGCTAACGTTAGCATGCACGTGACCAGATAAGAAAAAAATATTATAAAGCACTATTTTTAGGTGTAAAACATATGAAATTAGCTAAAAAGCTAGCATAAAACGTTAGCCTAATATAAGAGACGTTAGTATACTTCCAAGATGGCGCCAGGTATTACAATTCATGATTATTTGGTTTAAACATACAAAATTAACTAAAAACTTAGCATAAAACGTTAGCTTAATATAAGAGACGTTTGCATACTTCCAAGATGGCGCCAAGTATTACAATTCATGATTATTAGGTTTAAACATATGAAATTAACTAAAAACTTAGCATAAAACGTTAGCCTAATATAAGAGACGTTAGCATACTTCCAAGATGGCGCCAAGTATTAAAATTCATGATTATTAGGTTTAAACATACAAAATTAGCTAAAAAAAACATGCATAAAAACGTAAGCATGCCAACGTTAGCATGCACATGACCGGAGAAAGTACCATATAGCACTATTTTTTGTAGGTGTAAAACAAATAAAATTAGCAAAAAAGATAGCATAAAATGTTAGCCTAATATAAGAGACGTTAGCATACTTCCAAGATGGCGCCAAGTATTAAAATTCATGATTATTAGGTTTAAACATACAAAATTTAGCTAAAAAAAACATGCATAAAAACGTTAGCATGCACATGACCGGATAAGAAAAAAATATTATAAAGCACTATTTTTTAGGTGTAAAACATATGAAATTATCTAAAAAGCTAGCATAAAATGTTAGCCTAATATAAGAGACGTTAACATACTTTCAAGATAGCGCCAAGTATTGAAATTATTATTATTATTATTATTATTATTAGGTTTAAACATACAAAATTAGCAAAAAAAATCATGCATAAAAACGTTAGCATGCTAACGATAGAATGCTAACGATAGTATGCTAACGTTAACATGCACGTGACCAAATAAGAAACAAATATCACAAAGCACTATTTTTAAGTGTAAAACATATGAAATTAGCTAAAAAGCTAGCATAAAATGTTAGCCTAATATAAGAGACGTTAGCATACTTTCAAGATAGCGCCAAGTATTTAAATTATTATTATTATTATTATTATTATTATTATTATTATTATGTTTAAACATACAAAATTAGCTAAAAAAACATGCATAAAAACGTTAGCATGCCAACGTTAGCATGCACTTGACCGGAGAAAGTACCAGATAGCACTATTTTTTGTAAGTGTAAAACATACAAAATTAGCTAAAAAGCTAGCATAAAACGTTATCCTAATATTAAAGACGTTAGCATACTTCCAAGTATTGAAATTGTTAGGTTTAAACATACAAAATTTGCTAAAAACAAGCATAAAAACGTTAGCATGCTAACACTCCCACAAGTATGCTAACAGTGCGTTTGCATATCAAAAAACATGATTTTTTTTGTCTAGAGTGGACGTTCTGCTGGCCAATAAGAACCAAACCCGCAGCGGGAATTTGGACCCCACCCTTGAGGGTTCGGGTCAGAACTTGTGAGAACTGAATTTAGTGGTGGCGTTAACGGGACCACTTTGTGGCTTTTCAGTGTTTCAGCTGCGCCACCTGCAGGAACCGCCTGATGCCCGGAGATCGCTTCCATTACATGAACGGCACGGTCTTCTGCGAGCACGACAGACCCGGCGCTGCCTTGCTCAGCGGCCACCTGCCCCCTCTTCAGAGTAGTTCTGTGTTGACGGACCAAAAGGTACGACCGGCCGCCACGTACGGAAAGCACTAGAACACAGGCGGCGCCCTCACTTTAAATGCTCGCAAAAGTCAGCTACGAAGTCTTAGAAAAAAACCTCCATCAAGGTTTTATATACGCACTGTAAGTATATATGTATTGTAGTATCCGTCACATTTGTAACAACATGTGATATTTACACATTTTGATCATTTTAAGTATTAATTTCCCAGATACATCACATTTACTTTTCCCTTCATCAACAACAACACTACTAATCATGGCAGACTTGATGAGAGACAACAAACACAATAAAACAATCACTTACTGTACAATGTCTGCTCTCACTGGGATGTTTATATCTTCCTCTTTACATGAACAATCAACCATAATCCCCTCGAAGAGTTAAAAATAAAAGGTGTCGCAAATTAACGTATTTTTGGGTATAAATTGGGTGTCAAAGTTGACCAACTCGTCAGATTATGTCCGCAACCTTCCACTATCCAGGTGAGAGGCGTGATTTGTCATCTAGAATTAACTCTCACCGACTCAGAGGTGATGCAGCGGCTCAGGATGTCAATATAGCAGCATGAGCTAGTCAGCTCTCTGTGATCAGTAAAAGTAGTTCCTCTGTGTTAGCGCTTATAATAACAATATCGCTAATACTTGCTAATATTCAGGTCACGACATGTAAATGGGGAATTGTTGGCGCCCTTTGGATTTTTTTTATTTTTTTTTTAGAGGACTTTATAGGCGCAATAGTTTACTACCATTATCTGCATTGTTAGCCACCTCTTACTTGCCATGTTTTACGATTTAGAATGCATTTAAAAAAAACTAAAAAAAAAACCTTGTTCTTGTTTTACATGAGGATGGTAAGGGCCGATATTGGCCCGGGACGCTCCTATTTGAAATGGTTTTATTATAATTAATGTTATTATATATATTAATTAATATTAATGTGTATATATATATATATATATATATATATATATATATATATATATATATATATATATATATATATATATATATATATATATATATATATATATATATATATATATACACAGGGTATATATATACAGTATATATATATATATATATATATATAATATTGATTATAATATTATATCTATATATGTATATATATACTGTATGTATATATATATATATATATATATATATATATATATATTTATATATATATATACTGTATATACACACATATCCATGTTTGGCTCATTTTAGCTGCTTGATACTTCACAAGTGCCTCAACTGGCTGCTGATCACCGCACCGTCTCTTCTCAGTATTTGAACGGCAATTGTGAAAATAAAAATAAAAATAATCTAAAACTGGTGAAGTTAAATGGAAAATAACTTTAGTATAATCACTGGATACATATAACAATTTAATTTTTTTTTTTTTCTTTTTCTTTTTTTTTTCTTTCCATGATGGCAGGTGAGGCCCCGCCTCCCCTGCCTCTAGTGATGGCACGCCACTGATATATATATATATATATATATATATATATATATATATATATATATATATATATATATATATATATATATATATATATATATATATACAAACCCCGTTTCCATATGAGTTGGGAAATTGTGTTAGATGTAAATATAAACGGAATACAATGATTTGCAAATCATTTTCAGCCCATATTCAGTTGAATATGCCACAAAGACAACATATTTGATGTTCAAACTGATAAACATTTTTTTTTTTGCAAATAATCATTAACTTTAGAGTTTGATGTCAGCAACACGTGACAAAGAAGTTGGGAAAGGTGGCAATAAATACTGACAAAGTTGAGGAATGCTCATCAAACACTTATTTGGAACATCCCACAGGTGAACAGGCAAAATGGGAACAGGTGGGTGCCATGATTGGGTATAATCGTAGATTCCATGAAATGCTCAGTCATTCACAAACAAGGATGGGGCGAGGGTCACCACTTTGTCAACAAATGCGTGAGCAAATTGTTGAACAGTTTAAGAAAAACCTTTCTCAAGCAGCTATTGCAAAGAATTTAGGGATTTCACCATCTACGCTCCGTGATATCATCAAAGGGTTCAGAGAATCTGGAGAAATCACTGCACGTAAGCAGCTAAGCCTGTGACCTTCGATCCCTCAGGCTGTACTGCATCAACAAGCGACATCAGTGTGTAAAGGATATCACCACATGGGCTCAGGAACACTTCAGAAACCCACTGTCAGTAACTACAGTTGGTCGCTACATCTGTAAGTCCTCCTCTGTCTTCCTGTTGCCTCTGCAGGTCTGCTGAGGGGCGTGTCCTGTACGTGAGGGGCGTGTCCTGTACGTGATGGGGTGTGTCCTGTACGTGAGGGGTGGGTCCTATTCGTGTGCCCACGCTGGACTTCTCCCTCTCCCCCGCCACTGTCGCCATTGTTGTGGATTCTGCTCACCACCGCGCATCCCTGTCCTAAAAAAAAAGGCGGCCTTTCTTTGCAGCCCGCCCTCCCATCCACCGCGTCGTTCATGTTGTGCTCGGTCTAAGAGTGGCCTGTCCCGCTCCGCGGACTCCTTGGGACCGTGAGAGCCTGAGCACAACGCTGATGAGGAGCCACCTGGTCACGGTTCAGAGGAAAGGACTAAAGATGCTTGACGGAGTTCCGATGGATGTGAAAAGACGATGTCAAAGCCCCCCAACACCCGTTTCTCCCCCTATAAGCATCATGATGTGTTTTTTGTATGTTGGTCTGAGATCTGACCCACCAGGAACTGAATACACAGTAAAACCGGCAAAACGTGTCTGAAAAAAATCAATTCATTACGATTTAGCACAGGGGTGTCCAAACTTTTTCCACCAGGGGCCGCTCGTTGAAAAATGAAAGCATGCGGCGGCCATTTTGAAATGTTCCCATTTTCCAAAACCAATACAACAGGTGTGCCTAAATTATTGCCCGGCAGCCTTTTGGCCCCTGAGACGTCACGAGTTCAACAAAAGCATTCATCTCAAATACCAGACTCGCTACAGACTCGCTGCCATTTTGTGGACAATGTGAGTAAATCACATCAATGAGAAATAATAGCACAGCATTTACTTATAAGACATGATCCAAACAACCTTCCCTAGTCATTGTGCAATATATATATATATATATATATATATATATATATATATATATATATATATATATATATATATATATATACAGTCGTGGTCAAAAGTGTACATACCTTGTACACTTTAACCTAACCTACTGAAAATGTGAGCAAATCTGCTGGGTCAAAAGTATACGTACAGCAATGTTAATATTTGGTTACATGTCCCTTGGCAAGTTTCACTGCAATAAGGCGCTTTTGGTAGCCATCCAGAAGCTTCTGCTTGAATTTTTGACCACTCCTCTTGACAAAATTGGCGCAGTTCAACTAAATTTGTTGGTTTTCTGACATGGACTTGTTTCTTCAGCATTGTCCACACGTTTAAGTCAGGACTTTGGGAAGGCCATTCCAAAACCTTAATTCTAGCCTGGTTTAGCCATTCCTTTACCACTTTGGACGTGTTTTTGGGGTCATTGTCCTGTTGGAACACCCAACTGCGCCGAAGACCCAACCTTCGGGCTGATGATTTTAGGTTGTCCTGAAGAATTTGGAGGTAATCCTCCTTTTTCATTGTCCCATTTACTCTCTGTAAAGCACCAGTTCCATTGACAACAAAACAGGCCAAGAAAATAATACTACCACCACCATGCTTGACGGTAGGGATGGTGTTCCTGGGATTAAAGGCCTCACCTTTTCTCCTCCATACATATTGCTGGGTATTGTGGCCAAACAGCTCCATTTTTGTTTCATCTGACCACAGAACTTTCCTCCAGAAGGTCTTATCTTTGTCAATGTGATCAGTAGCAAACTTTAGACGAGCTTAAGGTGTCGCTTCTGGAGCAAGGGCTTCCTTCTTCCATGGTAGCCTCACAGTCCATGGCGATGCAAAACACGCTTGACTGTGGACACTGACACCTGTGTTCCAGCAGCTTCCAATCCATTGCAGACCTGCTTTTAGGTGCTTCTCGGTTGACTCTTGATCATCCTGACCAATTTTCTCTCAGCAGCAGGTGATAGCTTGCGTTTTCTTCCTGATCGTGGCATTGACAAAACTGTGCCGTGCACTTTGTACTTACGAACAATTGTCTGCACAGTTGCTCTTGGGACCTTAAGCTGCTTTGAAATGGCTCCAAGTGACTTTCCTGACTTGTTCAAGTCAATGATTCATTTTTTCAGATCTGTGCAGAGTTCCTTTGACTTTCCCATTGTCGCATTTGTAACCGAGTCTAATGACTGCATCACATGAGCCCTATTTAAATGGGCTCAGAGAAGTCAACAGGTGTCGACAATCCTAATCACTCACATGAGGTTAAGAGGTCATGCCATGAAGATCATTTGATTTGATTGTACCTTTTCTACGTCACCAAAATTGTATGTATAATTTTGACCCAGCAGATTTGGTCACATTTTCAGTAGACCCATAATAAATTCATAAAAGAACCAAACTTCATGAATGTTTGTTGTAACCAACAAGTATGTGCTCCAATCACTCTATCACAAAAAAATAAGAGTTGTAGAAATTATTGGAAACTCAAGACAGCCATGACATTATGTTCTTTACAAGTGTATGTAAACTTTTGACCACGACTATATATATATATATATATATATATATATATATATATATATATATATATATATATATATATATATATATATATATATATATATATATATATATATATATATATATATATATATATATATATATATATATATATATATGTATAGTTACTTAAACATGTAGTCTGCTTTCAGCCGCTGGCCAAATGTTTTTTAACCCAATGCGGACCCCAAGTCAAAAAGTTTAGACACACCTGCAAATTGTAATACAACATATTTGGTCCAGGGACCCGCAAGGGTCTCAGTCATAAAAGTGTCAAAAATAAGTCATATATCAATTTTGAAAAAGTTTTATTCAACGATTAAAATCTCTTGACAAACTTCAGATCTGTCGATATAAAGTTAAAAGTTTTTTTCTTTATGTTTTATCTATTACCGAAAAATGTTCAAAGTGGAATATTTGATGTGAAGTAATTGGAGTCCTAAATATGCCAATAATTTATGACAACATTGATTTGAAATTCTTGGGAATCCAAAAAGGCCCCATTAATAAAAGCTTCAAAAAATACTGTATTTTCCAGAGTATAGAGCGCACCGGTATATAAGCCACACCCACCAAATTTTTAAAAATAAATAAATACATTCCATATATTAGCCGCACCGGACTATAAGCCGCAGATATACACGTTGTGAAAATAGTTATTTACACAGAAACATTCTGTAAATGCTTATTTACATACCTTAATTATTTTCAAATGGTGTCTGTAACACAGCAGTTAAACGGCTGATCAAACATAACAGAAGTCATGGTCATAGACCCACTAGCTGCGCAAGCTAGCTCTCCAATCAGCTAAACAGACTCCACGGTGACATTTTGGTGAATTCACTGAGGAATTTGTAAAAGTGAAACAATACAAAAAGAATGCCATTGTAAGTTAATAATACTAACACAGACACTTGTGAATGTGTTAGCATATTAGCTAATGCTAACGACGCTAGTTTGAATACATTACAGTAGCGCGTACAAATATGCATGAAAACACTCCTACAGACGTTACACATGGGACGGTTTAGTAAGTAAGAATTGTTTTAGTTATATTGTAAAACTCACAAATGTTGCTTGGAGGGAGAAATGAAGAATCCATACGAGTAAAAACGCTATGGACTGCGAGAAGACGGAGCGACACTTCTACTTCCCGGTTTGAAAGCACTGAATGGAAAGACACTGCAGCACTTACAGTGATCGAACTCGTCCAAAAGATGGCGTCGTAGCACAAACAATAAAACACATTGTCAGTGTGTTTGCTTGTTTTTTTTTTGTTTTTTTTAAACTATTTTTGAAGAAAAATCCATAAATTAGCGACACCGTTTTATAAGCCGCAGGGTCCAAAGTGTGGGGAAAAAAGTAGCGGCTTACAGTCCGGAATTTACAGTAAGTCATGTTTACGTTCAACACTTCATCTCTAGATTTATCCATTGACGATTTTTTTTTTTTAATTTTCCTTTTTGTCAAAGAAAACTTAGCTTTTTTTATATGGCAAACACACAAAATATTCAATATTTTCCCCACAAAAAATATTTCAAAGTGTAATATTTGATGTGACGTAATTTGGATCTTGAACAGGTCAATAATTCATAACAACATTAATTTTGGTTGATAGTTTTAAGGAAAAAAAAAATCTTTGTGTTAATAAAATGAAACATTTTAAATTTTTCTCCTTACATTTCACCTGTAAGCTCTTTTATTCCACTTGTTTAAGTAATAATATTTTTAGAATGTGCCGTGGGACATTAAAAAAATGAGCTGCGGAGCCGCACTTTGGATACCCTGGATTTAGCACCACAAATTACAATAGAATTACAATTGTTACATGGATTTAAAATGCCCTTTATCAACAAAAAAATAGGTGTTTTTAGAATTGAGCTAGCGTTCATGACACGCGGCCATTTTGGGGAAGTCATATCCGGGTATAGTCACATGACTGTCACATGACCACCGCTGTTGTTCAAATCAAGCAGGAAGTGGTATATTTGAACAGCGTGAAAGAGTCTTGTGGGTTAAATATTGTTCAAATGTTCATCATTGTTGTCTGTTCATGTTGGAATAAATTCTCCTTTTCCTTCACCAGCTTTCTCAAATAAATACCCCATTGGTGTGTTGGAATTATGAGATAACAACTCAAAATTATGAGGGAAAAAGTCAAAATTATGAAATAAAAAGTCGAAATCATAAGAAAGTCATAATTATGGGACAAACAAGTCGAAATTATGAGACAAGGAGTCAAAACTCTAAGATAAAAAATCGAAATTATAAGAAAGTCATAATTATGAGATAAAAAGTAGAAATCATGAGATAAGACAGTCAAAAGTATAAGATAAAGAGTCATAATTATGAGATAAAAAGTTAAAATTATGAGACAAGGAGTCAAAATTATAAGATTAAATGTCAAAATTATAAAAATAAAAAGTCTAAATTATAAAACAGTCATAATTATGAGATGAAAAGTCTAAATTATGACAAAAAGTCTAAATTATGAAATAAAAAGTCTAAATTATGAGATAAAAAGTCTAAATTATAAGTACGTCATGATAATGAGATTTAAAAAAAATCTAAATTATGAGATTAAAAAATCTAAATTATGAGATAAAAAAAATCAAAATTATGAGATAAAAGTCGAAATTGAGATAAAAAGCCAAAACATAAGGAAGGCATAATTATGAGATTTTTAAAAATCGATATTAAGGGATAAAAAGTCAAAATTATGAGCTAAAAAAATTGAAATTATAAAATTAAATTCAAAATTATGAGATAAAAAATCTAAATTATGAGATAAAAAGTCTAAATAATGATGTAAAAAGTCTAAATTATGAAATATAGTCAAAACTATGACATACAAAGTCAAAATTATGAGATAAAAAAAATCGAAATTATAATCTAGAAATCGAAATTATGAAATAAAAAAGGCGAAATTATAAAACAGTCATAATTATGAGATAAAAAGTCGAAATGATGCAATAAAGTCCAAACTATAAGAAAGCCCTAATTATGAGATTAAAAATCGAAATTATGAGATAAAAAAAAAATCGAAATTATGAGATAACAAAGTCAAAATTATGAGATAAAAAATCGAAATTATGAGATAAAAAGTTGAAATTATGAGATAAAAAGCCAAAATATAAGGAAGTTATAACTACAGTATGAGATAAAAAGTCAAAATTATGACATAAAAAGTTGAAATAATGTAATAAAATTCAAAATTAGGAGACAAAAGTCTAAATGATAAGAAAGTCATAATTATGAGATTAAAAAAAGTCTAAATGATGAGATAAAAAGTCGAAATTAGGACGTAAAAAGTCTAAATGATGAAATAAAGTCAAAATTATGAGATAAAAAGTCAAAATTATGAAATAAAAAGTCAAAATTATGAGATAAAAAGTCGAAATTATGAGATAAAAAGTCAAATTTACGAGATAAAAAGTCAATATTATGATATAAAAAGTTGAAATTATGACGTAAAAAGTCTAAATGATGAAATAAAGTCAAAACTATGACATACGAAGTCAAAATTATGAGATAAAAAATGTAAATAATAATCTAGAAATCGAAATGAGATAAAAAGTCGAAATCATGAGATAAAAAAAATCGAAATTCTGAGATAAAAAATTGAAATTATGAGATAAAAAGCCAAAATATAAGGAAGTCAAAATTATGAGATACAAAGTTGAAATAATAAAATTAAATTAAAAATTACGAGATAAAATGTCTAAATGATAAGAAAGTCATAATTATTAGATAAAAAGTCTAAATTATGACATAAAAAGTCGAAATTAAGAGATAAAAAGTTGAAATTATGAGATAAAAAAACGCCAAAATATAAGGAAGTCAAAATAATGAGATAAAAAGTTGAAATTATGATCTAGAAAGTCATAATTATTAGATAAAAACTCGAAATTATGCAATAAGTAAGTTTAAAATATGAGACAAAAGTCATAATTATGAGATAAAAGGTCGAAATGATGAGATAAAAAAGTTTGCGTGACAGAAACGGTCTTCCACAACTTTGTGTTCACTGTGATTTCACTGTGCGAGTTAAAGTCATTGCCAGCTAGCACGGCGGCCTCTCTTTAGCCCTGTGTGGTGACACAACATGGCTGATTACCCGAGCAGCAGCATGAGCGGGCTTGACCTCTGACCACTTAAGAAGTCATTAAACATGAGCTGCAAGCGCTCCTGGGAGGAAGAACCTGGACCGTGTTGTGCAGCAGGCGGCCTCTAGTGGAACCTCATGGAAAAGCAGTAACACGTAACACCGAGTAAGGGGGACAAATGGGGGGGGGGGGGGATTTGCGGAGGACAGAGGGATGACGTCACAAAGGGGGCGTGACCAAAATGCACCACTAGCTCAAGGGGTAGGGTGTCACAAGTGGTGGGCGTGGCCTCAACCGGAATTGAAACCGGAAGTAGGTATATACGCCATATCTGACCTTCATTTTTTTTTATAATCCACAATTTTTTTTGTATTCTAGACTTCAAAATAATTTATGACGGAGATTGTTTTTTTCTCTTGTAGTTTTTTAAGAAATCCGCCACACACACACACACACACACACACACACACACACACACACACCTTGTAGTGTCCAGGAAGAGTTAGTGCTGCAAGGGGTTCTGGGTATTTGTTCTGTTGTGTTTATGTTGTGTTACGTTGCGGATGTTCTCTCGAAATGTGTTTGTCATTCTTGTTTGGTGTGGGTTCACAGTGTGGCGTATATTTGTAACAGTGTTCAAGTTGTTTATACGGCTACGCTCAGTGTAACCTGTATCGCTGTTGATCAAGTATGCGTTGCATTCACTTGTGTGTGCGTGCAGAAGCCGCACATGTTATGTGACTGGGCCAGCACTCGTTGGACTGGATGAAAAGCGGACGTGACGGTTTTCGGGAGGGGCACTGAAATTTGGGAGTCTCCCGGGAGGGTTGGCAAGTATGAGAATTAGCGGTGAATGCGGTGTTACCGCGGCACCGCCTCTGTATATAATCGGCGGGCCAGCTCTAGTGTTAATTTGATATCGCCTCAAGGGCCAAGTGAAATTACACGGCGGGCCAACTTTGGCCCGCGGGCCAGAGTTCGACACCCATGTTCTAGACCAACTTCTATTTGTCAATTATACGTTTTTATTACTTTTTAAAGTTTTTTTTTTGCTTTTTTATCTCATCATTTCGACCTTTTATCTCATAATTATGACTTTTGTCTCATATTTTAAACTTACTTATTGCATAATTTCGACTTTTTATCTCATAATTATGACTTTCTAGACCATAATTTCAACTTTTTATCTCATCATTTTGACTTTTTACCTCGTAAATTTGACTTATCTCAAAATTTCGACTTTTTATTTCATAATTTCGACTTTTTATCTCATAATTTTGACTTTTTATTTAATAATTTTTACTTTTTATCTCATAATTTAGACTTTTTATGTCATAATTTTGCATTTAATTTCATTATTTCAACTTTTTATCTCATAATTTTGACTTCCTTATATTTTGGCTTTTTATCTCATAATTTCAACTTTTTATCTCATAATTTCGACTTTTTATGTCATAATTTAGACTTTTTATCTCATAATTAGGACTTTCTTATAATTTAGACTTTTTATCTCGTAATTTTTAATTTAATTTCATTATTTCAACTTTTTATCTCATAATTTTGACTTCCTTATATTTTGGCTTTTTATCTCATAATTTCAATTTTTTATCTCATAATTTCGATTTTTTTTTATCTCATGATTTCGACTTTTTATCTCATCATTTCGATTTCTAGATTATAATTTACATTTTTTATCTCATAATTTTGACTTCGTATGTCATAGTTTTGACTTTATTTCATCATTTAGACTTTATTTCATCATTTAGACTTTATTTCATCATTTAGACTGTCTGTCAAACAAAACGTTGTTTTTTATGGCAAACACACAAAATAAGCAATATTTCCCCCCAGTGTAATATTTGTAAGCGTTTGGAGCCTTGAATAGGTCAATCATTCATAACAACATTGATTTAAAATTAATATTTTTTGAACAATGACAGTTTAAGAAAAAAAGTCACACTATAATTCTAGGGCACCCAAAGGGGTCCCACTGATAAAGTAAGTTATACATATATTTATTTTTTAAACTTTCAACACTTAAGTCTGTAGATCAACTTCTATTCGCCAATTATAAGTATTTGTTACTTTTTTATGCTTGTTTTATGCTCTTTCTGTCAAACAACACTTTCTTTTTAATGACAAACACACAAAATAAGCAATATGTTCCCCCAGTGTAATATTTGTAAGTAAATGGAGGCTTGAATAGGTCAATCATTTATAACAACATTGATTTTAAATTACCCGGTATTATTGTTTTTTGAGCAATGACAGTTTAAGAAAAAAAAACACTATAATTGTAGGGGTCCCAAAAGGGTCCCACCGATAAAATAAGTAATATATATATATATATTTTTTACTTTCAACATTTAAGTCTCAAGACCAACTTCTATTCGTCAATTATACGTTTTTATTACTTTTTAAAGATTTTTTTTGCTTGTTTTAATGCTTTTTCTGTCAAACAAAATGTTGTTTTTTATGGCAAACACACAAAATAAGCAATATTTCCCCCCCAGTGTAATATTTGTAAGTGAGTGTGAGCGTGAGCCTTGAATAGGTCAATAATTCCTAACAACATTGAATACATTTTTTTTGTTCGTTTTTTTTTTTTTTTTTGAGCATGGACAGTTCAAATCACACTATAAATCTAGGGGACCCAAAAGGGTCCCACTGATAAAAGTGTTAAAAATAAGTTGTACATTTAAATTTTTTTTTTACTTTCAACACATAAAGGCCTACTGAAACCCACTACTACCGACCACGCAGTCTGATAGTTTATATATCAATGATGAAATGTTAATATTGCAACACATGCCAATACGGCCGGGTTAACTTATAAAGCGCAATTTTAAATTTCCCGCTAAACTTCCGGTTGAAAACGTCTATGTATGATGACGTATGCGCGTGACGTTAACGGTTGATACGGAAATATTCGGACCCATTGAATCCAATACAAAAAAGCTCTGTTTTCATTTCATAATTCCACAGTATTCTGGACATCTGTGTTGGTGAATCTTTTGCAATTTGTTAAATGAACAATGGAGACTGCAAAGAAAAAAGTTGTAGGTGGGATTGGTGTATTAGCGGCGGACTACAGCAACACAACCAGGAAGACAGAGATGGATAGCAGACGCGTTAGCCGCCGAACTCACCTTAACTTCCTCTGTCTCGCCGACCGCATCTGTGATCGGGTGAAGTCCTTCGTCGCACCGTCGATCGCTGGAACGCAGGTGAGCACGGGTGTTGATGGACAGATGAGGGCTGGCTGGCGTAGGTGGAGAGCTAATGTTTTTAGCATAGCTCTGTGAGGTCCGGTTGCTAAGTTAGCTTCAATGGCATCGTTAGCAACAGCATTGTTAACCTTCGCCAGCCTGGAAAGCATTAACCGTGTAGTTACATGTCCATGGTTTAATAGTATTGTTGATTTTCTATCTATCCTTCCAGTCAGGGGCTTATTTCTTTTGTTGCTGTATGCAGTTAAGCATGACGCTATCAAATTAGCTCGTAGCGAAAGTGCTTCACCGATGTATTGTCGTGGAGATAAAAGTCACTGTGAATGTCCATTTCACGTTCTCGACTCTCATTTTCAAGAGGATATAGTATCCGAGGTGGTTTAAAATACAATAGAAAAAGGAGAGAGTGTGGAATCCAATGAGCCAGCTTGTACCTAAGTTACGGTCAGAGCGAAAAAAGATATGCATTCTAGTCCGTCACTCTAACGTACCTCATCCACGAATCTTTCGTCCTCGCTCAAATTAATGGGGTAATCGTCGCTTTCTCGGTCCGAATCGCTCTCGCTGTGTTGAAAACAATAGGAAAATATGAGGAAGCGAACAACCGACTACGTCACGCTACTTCCGAGAGGGGCAAGGCTTTTTTTTATCAGAGACCAAAAGTTGCGAACTTTATCGTCGTTGTTCTATACTAAATCTTTTCAGCAAAAATATGGCAATATCCCGAAATGATCAAGTATGACCCATAGAATGGATCTGCTATCCCCGTTTAAATAAAAAAAATTCATTTCAGTAGGCCTTTAAGTCTCTAATTTAACTTCTATTCATCAATTATAAGTTTTAGTACTTTTTTTTTTTAAATAATTTTTTTCTTGTTTATGCTCTTTCTGTCAAAAAAACAACTTAGTTTTTTTACAACCAAAATCAGCAATATTTCCCGCAGTGTTATATTTGTAAGTAATTGGAGCCTTGAATAGGTCAATAATCCATAACAACATTGGTTTTGACCCCCTGACCTAAAAGAACCGTTCAAAAGACTCGGCTCGTTCGCGAACGTCCCATCTCTACGACGTGACGGCGTGCCCAGTTGAATAACGTGGGGTGCATCCATCGCGTTTATCATCTTCTGGCAGAATAAAAGCCAAATTCTCAGGTGTTCTTACTCCGCCAAAACGTGAGTTTCAAGTCGACGCGCCTTTTCAACTCTCCACTTTTTCCACGGGGCGTCGTCTCATCCGAGGTTTGAAGCTAATCTCGGCTAGCGTACGATAGCATCTGCTCCAGTTTGGCGGCAGCCGTCAAAAGTTTGCACCTTAATGCGCTTAGCTACTCCGCAATGTCCCACTTGTCACGCCGACTGCTGATGCGGCAGCCGCTGTTTATTCCGCGCGCGATCAAGGGGCGTCACGCAAATTCATTAGCGTATGCAAATGTGGGCGATTACAATTATCTTTGCGTGGTGACGGCGGAGAGCTCCAACCTCGGCACGTCCCCCCGGCCCACTCCCACCTCGCCGCGAGTTACACTCTGCATTCAAACTAATCACGCCTCGTCTGCCTTTTCCTAATTAGCCGGAACGTTCTCGGATGCCAATTAGCAGGTTTGAAGAAAAGGCTGCGTTGTCTTTAATCAGAGCCCGTGCAGGTGTGCGGCTCGCCATGTCGCCGCTGCCACTGGAAAGTGTTTATTCCCGCTAATGAATCGTATTAACACATGCAGATGAGCGGGATCGCACGAAGAAGGCACAAGATATTTTAACTCCTCTTCTCCTTTGGGCGTTTCCTGGCAGACAAAAGACTCCAAATAAAGCCCCGAGTTATGAGCCAATCGACACGGTCGTTGATAGAAAGTAACGCGTTCATTCAAGAGTTCTCACGCCAACAGACCGCGTTCTATTTTGGTCCTGTCCCTTTAAGAAAGTCCTCCCGCACCCCAGGGCTGTCCAAAGTGGGGCCCGGGGGTCATTGTTTAAAGCAGTGTTTTTCAACTTTTTCTGAGCCGAGACACTTTTTTTTTTCATTGAAAAAAAATGCGGAGGCGCACCACCAGCAGAAAATATTTAAAAAATTAAAATTCAGCACCACAGTTCACTCACAATAAACAATAAACACTTAGGTATTCTTTACATAAATACAGTCTATTATACAGCATTATTAACATGTGAATAATATAAATACAGTCTATTATACAGCATTATTCACATGTGAATAATATAAATACAGTCTATTATACAGCATTATTCACATGTGAATAATATAAATACAGTCTATTATACAGCATTATTCACATGTGAAAAGTATAAATACAGTCTATTATACAGCATTATTCACATGTGAATAGTGTTAATACAGTCTATTACAGTGTTTTTCAACCTTTTTGGAGCCGAGGCACATTTTTTTCATTGAAAAAATGCAGAAGCACACCACCAGCAGAAAACATTAAAAAATGTAACTCAGTAGTCAATGTTGACAGTAAAAAGTCGTTCTGGCAATTGTAGGATATGACTTTAGACCATATCCATCACTATAGCTCTTGTCCCAAAGTAAGTTTCACGACCTGTCACATTACACTGTCACTTATTTGGAGTTTTCCTGTGTGCAGTGTGTTGCGCTCCTGGTGGCTTTTCCTGTTTTGTTGGTAT
>NC_084747.1:26646880-26659380 GCF_033978785.1 Entelurus aequoreus | reverse complement strand
GGGGGGCTGTTCTAGTCAGTGTTAAGTCAAGCAGGAACCCTCCATGTTGCTAATTTATTTACAGATTTAATTAGACGGATCGAGGCCTCGCAGATATAAGATGTTGCCAGCGTTACAGCACTTTAATTATGCTAGCAGGCTCCTGATCCCTGCGCTCCTCTGTCTGGGGAGCCAGTTAATTAAAATCCTCATTATTTTACTTTTAATTAGTTCCCCCCTCCCCCTCTTTTGTTTCCTTTCACCATATGCCCGCGTTCGCCGGTCAAATTAACGTAATTGAGCTAATTAAGCCGATCGCTTTAATTATTCAAAGCGTTCCGATTGGCCGGGAGAACTCCTGCCGACGTTTCCTGCAAGACCACTCTTTGGGCTCCTCCGCCCGCGGGGTGTGGCGCACGGAGTAGTCAAACGGATCCCTTTGTTGGATGGCAGCGCCAGCATGTGTCGTTGCCCCCCCGCCCCCCACGCCTCCCGGACACCAGGGGGCGACTGTGCTGGTTTCAGACCCTTTGAGGCGTGCAGGGTGGGAAGACGGGAGGTGCCAAAGGTGGGCAGAGGGGCCAAAAAAAATGTTCTCTCAGGCCCCACCCAGGAAGAAGAAACCACGACCATAAATGGTAGGGGTGCACAAAAAGAATCGATTCACATCCGGATCGCGATTTTTATTCATCCTGATTCTAAATCAATTCAAAATTCGATTTAGAAAAATATATATGTAACCACAATCGGTTTGAATCAAGAATCGATTCTGAATCCAGTCGTCACCTCCGGGAATCGGATCTAATTTTTAGGGGCCCAATGATTCACACCCTTAGTGAATAGCATCGTTTGCTTTAAAATTGTAATAAGTGCACCTCTGCATTGCACTGTATTCCTGTTAACATGAAAGAAGACAACAAATTCATTTGGTTTAAATTACGTGAAAGAATAACTTTATTAACATTGTTTTTAGTCTGTAACAGGAAAGATTTAGAGTGCATTAATTTGCCTGAAATTAAAAAGAAACCAAATCCTTATTTAAACTATAAACATTCTTTGACTGACTTGAACCATTTGATACTAAAACATATATATATATATATATATATATATATATATATATATATATATATATATATATATATATATATATATATATATATATATATGTCTTAATTAGATTATCCAAAAAATAGTGCTCGATACCGTGGTAGAGCGTAATATGTATGTGTGGGGAAATCCTCAGGAAAATCTCCTGAGGATTGAGGAAAACCCTCATGAAACAGGCCTGTAGAGATGAAATAGTCTTGTGATTTTTTTTCCCCACACATACATATATATATATATATATATATATATATATATATATATATATATATATATATATATATATATATATATATATATATATATATATATATATATATATATATATAAAACTAGTAGCTAACAGTTAGTATAACATTTTATAATATATACTGTACATATATATATTGTAACATTTTATGCTAACTGTTAGCATGCTAACATTCATGTTTATTAAACCGAATGTTGTTGCATCTTCAACTTATCACCAACTTAATTGTACAAAGTTTTAACTAATTAAAAACAGTGATATAACTTGGTACATGTTATGCTAATGGTTAGCATGCTAAAATTCCTGTTTATTAAACCTAATTCTGTTGCATCTTCAACTCATCACCAACTTAAGTATACAGAGTTTTAACAAATCAAAAAACAGAGTGACATAACTTTCTACATTTTATGCTAACTGTTAGCATGCTAACATTCACGTTTAATAAACCTAATTTTGTTGCATCTTTAACTTATCACCGACTCAATTATACCAAGATTTAACAAATTAAAAAACTGATATAACTTGGTACATTTTATGCTAACTGTTAGCCTGCTAACATTAATGTTTATTAAACCTAATTTTGTTGCATCTTTATCTTATCACCAACTCAATTATACCAAGATTTTTGGCCAATTTTGCCCCAGTACATCTCAGAATCAAAACCTTGGTACGTGACACAAGCTAAATGTTACCCCAAAGTCATATACCTTGGTACTTGAAATATGCTAACTGTTAGCACGCTAATATTAGCATACTAACTTTTTTTTTAGCCAAATTTGCTCCGTACACCACAGAGTCATAACGTTGTGACACAAGCTAACTGTTAACATTAGCATGCTAACTTTCTATGCTAATTTTACAACCGTATACCCCAGAGTCTTATAACTTGGTACTTGAAATATGCTAATTGTTAGCATGCTTACATTAACATGCTAAAATTTGTTGCCAGATTTGCCCCGTACACCCCAGAATCAAAAACTCGGTATGTGACACAAGCTAAATGTTATTACGTTAATGTTAGCATTAGCATGCTAACTTTCTTTGCTAATTTTACAACCGTATACCCCAGGGTCATATAACTTGGTACTTGAAATATGCTAATATTAGCATACTAACTTATGTTTTCTTGCCAAATTTGCTCCGTACACCTCAGAGTCATAACATTGTGACACAAGGTAACTGTCAACATGTTAACATTGGCCTGCTAAATTTCTTAGTCAGTGTACCCTAGAGTCATATAACTTGGTACTTGAACTATACTAACTGTTAGCATGCTTACATTAACTTGCTGAAAATGTTTTGCCAAATGTGCCCCCTACGCCCCAAAATAAAAACCCAGAGTCATATAACTTGGTGCGTGACACATGCTAACTGTTAGCATGCTAACATTAGCATGCTAACTTTTTTTTTTTTATCCATTTGCATCAGCTCTGTGCTCTTTTTTTATATATGCACACCATTTCGGGATGGATAAATATATAACGGTACAAATAAATCGTAATAAAACTCAAAGTTACAAAGTAAAAGTGTTCTTCAGAAAAGTAATCGAGAAGTTGTAAAAGTATGTTGCATTAAAACTACTAACAAATATTGTAATGTTGGTATTGCTGACCATGTTTTCGTGTGTTGGATGAAAGTCTCCTTGGTCTGAGGCCGTCCTGCTGAAGACACGGTGAAACGGCACACCAACGCATTACACGCTTTTTGAAGAAGTGATGAGAAGCAGATGGCGGTTTTACTGCAAACCTCCTTTAGTTGAACTCCGTTTTCCCTTTCACTTTTTTAGCCTGACACACACACACACACACACACACACAATGTAATCATAGTAGTATCGACTATATTCGGCTCTTGCACTTGGTATCATTACAGTGGATGTTCGTATAGATCCACCCTTTTGTTTACATTGAGGAGCGCTAGCTTGCTGTTAGCGGTTAGCTATTGTTTTCTCCTAGGGTGTGTAGTGAAGAATGTTTAGAATGTATATACTTGTTTAAAAAAAACATACTTTATTTGTCGCCATTAACGATGTAGAAGGAGCTAAAACACTACGGTTAGCCACTCGCTAGCTACTAGTTAGCATATCGATGACAAAAAAAAAAAGGAGAGCTCTTTTTCAAAGGCAGTATTGTGCCTTTTTTAATGAAATAGTACTGCGGTACTTTATTGACTTATTCTTATCTCCAAATTAATTATCCAAAGGTTTAACAAATTTAAAAAACGGTGATATAACTTGGTACATTTTATGCTAACGGTTAGCATTCTAACATTCATGTTTAATGAACCTAATTTTGTTGCATCTTTAACTTATCACCGACTTAATTATGCAAAGTTTTAACTAATTAAAAAACAGTGACATAACTTTGTACATGTTATGCTAACTGTTAGCATGCTAACATTCATATTTATTAAACCTGATTTGGTTACATCTTTAACTTATCACCGACTTAATTATGCAAAAGTTTTGACAAATTCAAAAACAGTGACATAACTTTGTACATTTTATGCTAACTGTTAGCATGCTAACAATCATATTTATTAAACCTAATTTTGTTGCATCTTTAACTTATCACCAACTCAATTATACCAAGATTTAACAAATTATTAAACAGTGATATAACCCCGAAAGGGACAAGCAGTAGAAAATGGATGGATGGATGGATAAATTGGTACATTTTATGCTAATGTTAGCCTGCTAACATTAATGTTTATTAAACCTAATTTTGTTGCATGTTTATCTTATCACCAACTCAATTATACCAAGATTTAACAAATTAAAAAAACAGTGATATAACTTGGTACATTTTATGCTAACTGTTAGCATGCTAACATTCATGTTTATTGAACCTAATTTTGTTGCATCTTCATCTTATCACCAACTCAATTATACCAAGATTTAATAAATTAAAAAACAGTGATATAACTGGGTACATTTTATGCTAACTGTTAGCACGCTAATATTCATGTTTATTAAACCGAATGTTGTTGCATGTCCAAATTATCACCAACTTAATTATACAAAGTTTTAACTAATTAAAAAAACAGAGTGACATAACTTTGTACATGTTATGCTAACTGATAGCATGCTAACATTCATATTTATTAAACCTAATTTTGTTGCATCTTTAACTTATCACCAACTCAATTATACCAAGACTTAACAAATTAAAAAACAGTGATATAAATTGGTACATTTTATGCTAATGTTAACCTGCTAAGATTAATATTTATTAAACTTAATTTTTTTGCATCTTTAACTTATCACCAACTCAATTATACCAAGATTTAATAAATTAAAAAACAGTGATATAACTTGGTACATTTTATGCTAACTGTTAGCATGCGAACATTCATGTTTATTAAACCGAATGTTGTTGCATGTCCAAATTATCACCAACTTAATTATACAAAATTTTAACTAATTAAAAAACAGAGTGGAATAACGTTGTACATGTTATGCTAACTGTTAGCAAGCTAACATTCATATTTATTAAACCTAATTTTTTTGCATCTTTAACTTATCACCAACTCAATTATACCAAGATTTAACAAATTAAAAAACAGTGATATAACTTGGTACATTTTATGCTAACTGTTAGCATGCTAACATTCATGTTTATCAAATCTAATTTTGTTGCATCTTCATCTTATCACCAACTTAATCATACAAAGTTTTAACAAATTAAAAAACAGAAAGTTCACAAAACTTGTAAAAATTGACTGGAAAATGTACACAAGCAATATCACTACAAAGGCAGTATCGTACCTTTTTTAATGAAATAGTACTTTATTAGTACCGCTATACCATACAACATATATACATATATATATAGAGGTTATTTATTAGTGTGCAATTGATTTGTTTGATTGATTGATTGTTTTCAATGCTTGTGTGACATTTCCTTTCTGCCTTGATAGCTGAGGGCATTATAAGTTATATTTATAATAAATACATTTTTCACCTGCTCCTTATTTTCCATAGATCATAAAAATATTGATAATGATTGATATGGACCGATATGAAAAATTAACATTCACACTCACATTCACACACTAGGAATCATTTAGTGTTGCCTATCAACCTATCCCCAGGTGCATGTCTTTGGACGTGAGACGAAGCCGGACTACACGGAGGGAACCCACGCAGTCACGGGGAGAACATGTAAACTCCACACAGAAAGACCCTGAGCCCGAGGATCGAACCAGGACATTCGTATCGTGAGACACATGCACTAATCTCTGTTCCACTGTGCTGCTTATTATTATTACTATTATTGTTATTATTAGTTATTTTTATTATTATTACTATTATTAATATTATTGTTGTTATTTTATTACTATTACGATTATTTATATTATTGTTATTATTTATTATTATTATTATTATTACTAATACTATTAGTATTGTTATTATTATTATTTTTATTTTTTAATTATTGTTGCATAACTGTTACCATTTTTACTATTATTATTATTAATAATACCATTGCTGTTATCTTTATTATTATTATTATTATTATTATTTTTATTATTGTATTTTTATTATTATTTCTATTATTATTAATATTATTACCATTGTTGTTGCTCTTCCTATTATTATTGCTATTATAATTTTTTGTTATTGTTATTATTAATATTATTATGACTATAATTTGTTATTATTATTATTGATGTATTATTAATACTACAATGTTTGTATTATCATTTCTACTATTGTTGTTATTCTTAGTTTTATTATTGTTCTTATTTTTGTATTGTTATTATTATTACTATTATTATTTGTGTTAATATTATCATCATTATTATTATTGTTATTATTATTACTATTATTGATTAATCATATTAATAATATATAATTATTATTAATACTATATTTTGTATTACCATGATTAATATTACTATTGTTCTTTTTTAATTATTATTATTTTTACTATTTTTGTTGCTCTTTATATTATTACTATAATTATTTTGTGTTATTGTTATATTAATATTATTATTATTGTTGTTTTTTATTTGTATTACTATTATTTGTTATTATTATTAATATATTATTATGAATATTATTATTAATATATTATTATTAATATTAATACTATAATTTTGTATTATCATTATTAATATTACTATTGTACTATATACTTATTGTTCTTATTCTGTTTATTATTATTATTATTATTAAGGTTAATTTTATTATTACTAATATAATCAATATTATTACGCCGGTTTGTACGCCTTTTTGAGGTTCTTAAAATGCACGAAAAGTCCCCAAATTTGGCAGCCCAGTCAGGTATGGGGGAAAATTGTCAATTTTGGGGATCTCCAAAAAAACGAGAGTTCAAAATTGTCTTTCTAGCGCCACCTCAGGTACGGCGAAAATTTTTATATTTTGGTGGCCTTGAAAATGACATTTCAAAATTGGCTCTCCTTGATAACAAAAAAAATGTAGCCTCTCCTACCAGTTTCACATATCGACACGAAGATGGCAGGAGACGTCAATCATGGCAGGACGCACATAAAAGTCTCAAGAACCCATACCTCAAAACAAACAACAAAGTCGGCCATATTGGTTTCTGTCTGACATTTTTAGTAACTGGGCTCCACAAATTCAGATCTTATTTTCGACTTGGATGTCTGCAGCCTTCTCCGTTTCCCAACACAAAGCCGCAGTATTTGGACACTCTTGAATGATTTATGATTAGTTTGGGTTTTCCACCTTCTCTGCAGCTCTGCCTGTAGTTGTGTGCTTCTGCCGTTTCTTGTGCTGCAGTCATGTGTTTGATTGATTGCAATCATATTGGTGATTGTCACACCATCAGCCCTCTACGTTATTGCATTATGATCCAGTGATTCTGTCACCTTTATCTCCATCACTTTTTCATTTTGACACTTGGGGGGAAAAAACAACACCATTTGAGCTGCCAGCACATTTTGGGTTTCACACAAGTCCACACAAGATTCGATTCTTTAAAAAAAGAATCAGTCTGCTTTTGTGTTGCTTAGTCATCGCAGGCTCCTCCCACATCTTATGGCACAGCCTAAAACCCTTTGCAATTTATCATGTATCATGTGTCTAGTACAGGGGTGTCCAAAATATCTATCGAAACCGGTTCTCCCGGTTGTTCGATAAGAAAAGAACCGATTCCATGGACTCGAATCCCTTTTTGAGAACCGGGTCCCGTTATCGAGGCCACTATAGTAAAGAAAAAGAGTTGGTTCTTTATTCGAATCCCTGGGAACGGATCCCTTTTTTTTTACTAGGAAATGCCCTGTGGCACGTCCCGGAAAATGACGTAGCTCAGTCATTAGGCGGCAGATACAGAAAGCAAGTTGAAAAACTTATTCGGGTGTTACCATTTAGTGGTCAATTGTACGGAATATGTACTTCACTGTGCAACCTACTAGTAAAAGTCTCAATCAATCAATCAAGCAACAACAATGGACCGGTAAAAACGCCTCAAAGCATGGCTTCATTTTACAAAAAAATACGACAAGGAAATGGCTATCTGCAATTATTGCCAGGCTTCGCTCTCATGTAAGGGGGGGAAGTAAAACAAGCATGTTGAAACATGTTCAGGCTGCACATAACCTGAAGGTTAGAGAAAGGTGTCGTGGAGAAGCAGCGACGAAGCACGCCCCTCTTCAACCTGCAGCGCCAATTCCAGTGATAGTGCTGGTGAGTAACTAACGTTAACTGTTGCCGGTTAATTTCCATATCTGCTCACTCGTAGCCTTTAGGCTAAAATAACGTTACAACGTATGTCAATCCAGGATTGCAGTAATGTTAGCTAGACTAACGTTACCTAAGCATAGTCAGTGGCTAACGGTTAACGTTAGCCTTTTTGTATGTGTCTGATAACGTTAACGTTATCTTGTAGCCTACACCAGTAGTCCCCAACCACCGGTCCGATCAAATGGTACCGGGCCGCATATATATATATATTTTTTTTTTATTATTATTATTTTTTAAATTAAATCAACATAAAAAACACAAGATGCACCTACAATTAGTGCACCAACCCAAAAAACCTCCCTCCCCCATTTATACTCATTCACACTCAGTCACACAAAAGGGTTGTTTCTTTCTGTTATTAATATTTCTGGTTCCTACATTATATATCAATATAGATCAATACAGTCTGCACGGATACAGTCCGTAAGCACGCATGATTGTATTTTTTTATGACAAAAAAAAATAAAATACCATACCATGGGTAACAACAGTCAATATTTATTTATTTTATTTTTATTTTTTTAGGGGGGTAACAACAGTCAATATTTATTTAAATTGTATTATTTTTCTTATAAAATAAAATTGAGCTTTTGTTAAACCAAATATTGTGGGTTTTTTTCCATATACAACAACCTATCTGGATTCGATAAGAGAATCGATAAGGAATCGGTTCGATAAGAGGATTCGATAATGGGCTCGAACTCGACAATTTCTTATCAAACATCATCCCTATATATATAGAAATAATATATATATATACAAATAATATATATATATATATATACATACATATGTGTGTGTATTTATATACATACTTATATATAATATGTATATATAATATATATAGTATATACAAAAATATGTATTTTGTATGTATGTATGTATATATATATATATATATATATATATATATATATATATAATAATAATAATAATACCTGGGATTTATATAGCGCTTTTCTAAGTACCCAAAGTCGCTTTACATGTTAAAAACCCATCATTCATTCACACCTGGTGGTGGTAAGCTACTTTCGTAGCCACAGCTGCCCTGGGGTAGTCTGACGGAAGCGTGGCTGCCAATTTGCGCCTACGGCCCCTCCGACCACCACCTATCATTCATACAACATTCAATCACCGGTGTGAGCGGCACCGGGGGCAAGGGTGAAGTGTCCTGCCCAAGGACACAACGGCATGGTAAGAGGCGGGGAGCGAACCTGCAACCCTCAGGTTTCTGACACGGGCGCTCTACCCACTACGCTATGCCGTCCCCTAAAATAAATAATAGAAATATAAATATTTACATATATATATATATATATATATATATATATATATATATATATATATATATATATATATATATATATATATATATATATATATAAAAATAAATACATATTTTTAATATAATATTGATATATTATATATACATATTATATATAAATATGTATTTATTTATAAATATATATTATATATATATAAATATTATATATATAATAATAAATAAATAAATAAATGGGTTATACTTGTATAGCGCTTTTCTACCTTCAAGGTACTCAAAGCGCTTTGACACTATTTCCACATTCACCCATTCACACACACATTCACACACTGATGGCGGGAGCTGCCATGCAAGGCGCTAACCAGCAGCCATCAGGAGCAAGGGTGAAGTGTCTTGCCCAAGGACACAACGGACGTGACTAGGATGGTAGAAGGTGGGGATTGAACCCCAGTAACCAGCAACCTTCCGATTGCTGGCACGGCCACTCTACCAACTTCGCCACGCCGTCCCCTAAAATAAATAATAGAAATATAAATATTTACATATACATATATATACATATATGTGTGTATATATAAATATGTATATATATAAATATATACAGTATATATAAACAAATAAATATTGTTTATATATCAATCATATATATATTATATATCCATCCATTTTCTACCGCTTGTCCCCCTTGGGGTCGCGGGGGGCGCCGGAGCCTATCTCAGCTGCATTCGGGCGGAAGGCGGGGTACACCCTGGACAAGTCGCCACCTCATCACAGGGCCATATTATATATATGTATATTATATATATATATATATATAATATATATATATATATATTTATATATGTATATATATAAATATTTATTATATATACACTACCGTTCAAAAGTTTGGGGTCACATTGAAATGTCCTTATTTTTGAAGGAAAAGCACTGTACTTTTCAATGAAGATAACTTTAAACTAGTCTTAACTTTAAAGAAATACACTCTATACATTGCTAATGTGGTAAATGACTATTCTAGCTGCAAATGTCTGGTTTTTGGTGCAATATCTACATAGGTGTATAGAGGCCCATTTCCAGCAACTATCACTCCAGTGTTCTAATGGTACAATGTGTTTGCTCATTGGCTCAGAAGGCTAAATTGATGATTAGAAAACCCTTGTGCAATCATGTTCACACATCTGAAAACAGTTTAGCTCGTTACAGAAGCTACAAAACTGACCTTCCTTTGAGCAGATTGAGTTTCTGGAGCATCGCATTTGTGGGGTCAATTAAACGCTCAAAATGGCCAGAAAAAGAGAACTTTCATCTGAAACTCGACAGTCTATTCTTGTTGTTAGAAATGAAGGCTCAAACACAAAATTGTTTGGGTGACCCCAAACTTTTGAACGGTAGTGTATATGATTATATATATATAAATATACATCATATATATATATATAAATATTTATATATATAAATATATATATACAGTGACGATCAAAAGTTTACATACACTTACATAAGACTTACTAACATATTGCTGGGTATTGTGGCCAAACAGCTCAATTTTCGTTTCATCTGACATCACATGAACAAAGATAAGACCTTCTGGAGGAAAGTTCTGTGGTCAGTTGAAACAAAAATGGAGCTGTTTGGCCACAATACCCAGCAATATGTTTAGAGGAGAAAAGGTGAGGCCTTTAATCCCAGGAACACCCTATCTACCGTCAAGCATGGTGGTGGTAGTATTATGCTCTGGGCCTGTTTTGCTGCCATTGGAACTGGTGCTTTACATGGGACAATGAAAAAGGAGGCTTACCTCCAAATTCTTCAGGACAACCTAAAATCATCAGCACGGAGGTTGGGTCTTGGGCGCAGTTGGGTGTTCCAACAGGACAATGACCCCAAACACACGTCAAAAGTGGTCAAGGAACAGTGTTGGGTTAGTTACTGAAAACCAGCAACTAGTTACAGCTACTAGTTACTTTATTTCAAAAGTAACTCGGTTACTAACTCAGTTACTTAAGCCAAAAAGTAATGCGTTACTGTGAAAAGTAACTATTTAGTTACTTTTTTTTTTTTTTTTAAACTTTTTTAAGGCTCCCACTAATGCCCTTTTAGCCTTCATTTCAGTACTGTTATTGCACTGGAGAATAATACAATGTGTTGATCAACTTGACATGCATTTGCCTCACTGAACTCTGTTAAGCAATGTGCTCTACATACAACACACAAAGACAAAGATATGTTTCAAAGGGCCAATTGGTTTCAGGCCAGAACAAATTGACGAAACTATTTTAAATAGCTGCAACATAACATACATAAGTAACAAACAGCATAATAACAACATAGCTGTAAAGCAAGAAAGGCACACACTACATCCACAAAGCCTAACCAGGCATTTTTTTCTCTCAAGGAATTCTGAAATAAAATCATGTCTGAAGCCCAGAACACTCTACACATTTCCCCAGTTTTAGTTTAGAGATAAGGAAAGATTGGCCTGGCCCACTAGCATCCCTCTTTATGTTTGTGAACTTTATAGTCTATACATTTAGAGTGATGTGATAATCAAACACTCTAGAAGTCTAGAATGAAAGAGCAACAGTATATAAGAGAATTGACAGAGTGTGTGTACCTTCAGTGCGCAGTGCCTCGTTAAAATCCAGCCGCTGTTGCTTAGGAGGTGAAGTGTGTCTCTCTTTACTAGCTTCGTCGAAGCATGTTGCTTTTGTAGCTGTTTCAGCAGATTTGAGTTGCTGGCATAGGATCTTTGATCCAAGACACAACTTACATTTAACTAAAATGTTATTTTCTTTGTGGTCGACAAAAGAAAAGTACTGAAAATATCTCCATTTTAAGAAACTCGGCTTCGGGCTTCGCCATGTCTTGTTAGTAAACACAGACACGCCCCCTCCCACACACACACATACACACACACAGCGCGCGGCAGTTTCTAGCCGATACTACATAAAAAATAACGCAAAATAACGCAGTAGCGCATCATGTAGTAACGGTAACTGAGTTACTGAATATAAAAATAACGCGTTAGATTATTATTTACCGCCGATAGTAACGGCGTTACAGTAACGCGTTACTTTGTAACGCGTTACAATTTTTTTTTTTTATTAATTTTTTTTTTTTTTTTTTTTTTAATTAATCAATCCAACAAA
>NC_084747.1:26629380-26644380 GCF_033978785.1 Entelurus aequoreus | reverse complement strand
TCAACATATGTAAGTAATTTATTGTTTAATTGTAGTGCGTGACTGTGACTGTTTTTGCTGTTCTTATTTGTATTTCTGTAACTTTGTTTTGAAGGATCTGGGGTTACCTGAACTCATCACTTTGGGGGAATTTCAGGCCATTTTAAATGATGGAGAAACTGTTTCTATCGAGCATTGTACTTGTTTTTAAGTTGTTTTTACTGAAATATTTTATGCACTCTATATCAAATGTTTTATGTCAATATACTTAAGTAATTTTTTTTTTTTAATTGTCGTGCGTGACTGCGGCTGTTTTCGCTGTTCTTAGTTGTATTTCTGTAACGGTGTATTGAAGGATCTGAGGTTACCTGAACTCATCACTTTGGGGGAATTTCACGCCATTTTAAAGGATGTAGAAGCTGTTTCTATTGAGCATTGTATTTGTTTTTAATTTGTTTTTACTGAAATATGTTGTCACACCCCGCCTCGGGTGAAGGTAATGTAACCGCACGCAGTTGGTAACAGTTTACAAACATTTATTGAAATCCCAAAAAATGTCAAAAGGTAATCTGTTACCAACTGCGTGCCTTGCCATCCTTGATTTGAAAGTCTGGTTTGCAACGGTTACATTACCTTCACCCGAGGCGGGGTGTGACATATGGTGGCAGTGGTGGGATCAAACTGTCACATATGTTATGCACTTTATATCAAATGTTTTATGTCAATATATATAAGTAATTTATTTTTGTAATTGTGGTGCGTGACTGTAGCTGTTTTCGCTGTTCTTAGTTGTATTTCTGTAACGTTGTATTGAAAGATCTGAGGTTACCTGAACTCATCACTCTGGGGGAATTTCAGGCCATTTTAAAGGATGGAGAAACTGTTTCTATTGGGCATTGTATTTGTTTTTAAGTTGTTTTTACTGAAATATTTAATACACTTTATATCACATGTTTTATGTCCACATATGTAAGTAATTTATTTTTTAATTGTGGTGCAAGACTGTGGCTGTTTTTGCTGTTCTTATTTGTATTTCTGTAACTTTATTTTGAAGAATCTGAGGTTACCTGAACTCATCACTTTGGGAGAATTTCAAGCCATTTTAAAGGATGTAGAAACTGTTTCTATTGGGCATTGTATTTGTTTTTAAGTTGTTTTTACTGAAATATTTTATGCACTTTATATCAAATGTTTTATGTCAATATATTTAAGTAATTTATTTTTGTAATTGTGGTGCGTGACTGCGGCTGTTTTCACTGTTCTTAGTTGTATTTCTGTAACGTTGTATTGAAGGATCTGAGGTTACCTGAACTCATCACTTTGGGGGAATTTCCGGCCATTTTAAAGGATTGTATTTCTGTAACTTTGTTTTGAAGGATCTGAGGTTACCTGAACTCTTTACTTTGAAGGAATTTCAGGCCATTTTAAAGGATGGAGAAACTGTTTCTATTGGGCATTGTATTTGTTTTTAAGTTGTTTTTACTGAAATATTTAATACACTTTATATCACATGTTTTATGTCAACATACGTAAGTAATTTATTTTTTAATTGTGGTGCAAGACTGCGGCTGTTTTTGCTGTTCTTATTTGTATTTCTGTAACTTTATTTTGAAGAATCTGAGGTTACCTGAACTCATCACTTTGAAGGAATTTCAGGCCATTTTAAAGGATGGAGAAACTGTTTCTATAGAGCATTGTATTTGTTTTTTAGTGGTTTTTACTGAAATATTTTATACACTTTATATCAAATGTTTTATGTCAAAATATTTTAGGTAATTAATTTTTTTAATTGTGGTGCGTGACTGCGGCTGTTTTTGCTGTTCTTATTTGTATTTCTGTAACGTTGTATTGAAGGATCTGAGGTTACCTGAACTCATCACTTTGGGGGAATTTCAGGACATTTTAAAGGATGGAGAAACTGTTTCTATTGGGCATTGTATTTGTTTTTAAAGTTGTTTTTACTGAAATATTTCATACACTTTATATCACATGTTTTATGTCAACATATGTAAGTCATTTATTTGTTTAATTGTGGTGCGTGACTTTGGATGTTTTTGCTGTTCTTATTTGTATTTCTGTAACTTAGTTTTGAAGAATCTGAGGTTACCTGAACTCATCACTTTGGGGGAATTTCAGGCTATTTTAAAGGATGGAGAAACTGTTTCTATTGGGCATTGTACTTGTTTTTAAAGTTGTTTTTACTGAAATATTTCATACACTTTATATCACATGTTTTATGTCAACATATGTAAGTCATTTATTTGTTTAATTGTGGTGCGTGACTTTGGATGTTTTTGCTGTTCTTATTTGTATTTCTGTAACTTAGTTTTGAAGAATCTGAGGTTACCTGAACTCATAACTTTGGGGGAATTTCAAGCCATTTTAAATGATGGAGAAACTGTTTCGATTGGGCATTGTACTTGTTTTTAAGTTGTTTTTACTGAAATATTTTATACACTTTCTATCAAATGTTTTATGTCTATATATTTAAGTAATTTATTTTTTTAATCGTGGTGCGTGACCGCGGCTGTTTTTGCTGTTCTTTTTTGTATTTCTGTAACTTTGTATTGAAGGATCTGAGGTTACCTGAACTCATCACTTTGGGGGAATTTCAGGCCATTTTAAAGGATTGTATTTCTGTAACTTTGTTTTGAAGGATCTGAGGTTACCTGAACTCATCACTTTGGGGGTATTTCAGGCCATTTTAAATGATGGAGAAACTGTTTCTATTGGGCATTGCAGTTATTTTTAAAGTTGTTTTTCCTGAAATATTTCATACACTTTATATCACATGTTTTATGTCAACATATGTAAGTAATTTATTTTTTAATTGTGGTGCGTGACTGCGGCTGTTTTTGCTGTTCTTAGTTGTATTTATGTAACTTTATTTTGAAGAATCTGAGGTTACCTGAACTCATCACTTTGGGAGAATTTCAAGCCATTTTAAAGGATGTAGAAACTGTTTCTATTGGGCATTGTATTTGTTTTTAAGTTGTTTTTACTGAAATATTTTATGCACTTTATATCAAATGTTTTATGTCAAAATATTTAATTAATTTATTTTTGTAATTGTGGTGCGTGACTGCGGCTGTTTTCACTGTTCTTAGTTGTATTTCTGTAATGTTGTATTGAAGGATCGGAGGTTACCTGAACTCATCACTTTGGGGGAATTTCCGGCCATTTTAAAGGATTGTATTTCTGTAACTTTGTTTTGAAGGATCTGAGGTTACCTGAACTCATCACTTTGAAGGAATTTCAGGCCATTTTAAAGGATGGAGAAACTGTTTCTATTGGGCATTGTACTTGTTTTTAAGTTGTTTTTACTGAAATATTTAATACACTTTATATCACATGTTTTATGTCAACATATGTAAGTGATTTATTTTTTAATTGTGGTGCATGACTGCGGCTGTTTTTGCGGTTCTTATTTGTGTTTCTGTAACTTTATTTTGAAGAATCTGAGGTTACCTGAACTCATCACTTTGAAGGAATTTCAGGCCATTTTAAAGGATGGAGAAACTGTTTCTATTGAGCATTGTATTTGTTTTTTAGTGTTTTTTACTGAAATATTTTATACACTTTATATCAAATGTTTTATGTCAAAATATTTTAGGTAATTAATGTTTTTAATTGTTGTGCGTGACTGCGGCTGTTTTTGCTGTTCTTATTTGTATTTCTGTAACGTTGTATTGAAGGATCTGAGGTTACCTGAACTCATCACTTTGGGGGAATTTCAGGACATTTTAAAGGATGGAGAAACTGTTTCTATTGGGCATTGTATTTGTTTTTAAGTTGTTTTTACTAAAATATTTTATACACTTTAAATCACATGTTTTATGCCAACATATGTAAGTCTTTTATTTTTTAATTGTGGTGCATGACTGAGGCTGTTTTTGCTGTTCTTACTTGTATTTCTGTAACTTAGTTTTGAAGTGAACTCATCACTTTGGGGGAATTTCAGGCCATTTTAAAGGATGGAGAAACTGTTTCTATTGGGCATTGTGCTTGTTTTTAAAGTTGTTTTTACTAAGACTACCATGGACTTGAAAGGGTTCGGGTGTTGCTGACACAAGGATCACTTGCTGCTCTCCAAGCGACCCAAAACAAGTCACACGTCTGCGATTGGAGAAAGGTTCGAGTGCGCTGGTTGGGAGATGTGAAGCTGAAATGTCAGGCGGTGTGAGAGAGAGAGGTATGACATTTCAGAGAGATATATCAGCGCAGAGCGGGGTGAGAGGGTGTGCGGTACTGTGGGAACTTGTGGCTTTCTTGCACCCCGCCACGTCGGAGGGGGGAAGGGGAGGGGTCATTACCAGGTGCCTGGTCTCGGGTCCCTGGCTCGATAGCAAAAACCTACGCCTGTCGGAAATGCCAGTGCGGGTCTGGGTCGGGGGGGACGGTGCCCAATGTGGGATGGCCTCAACGAGCCGCTGGGGGCGCCGCCCCTTCTTATCAGCACTCATGCACCTGCGCCGTCAACACAATGGGAGACCGCGGGTGCGTTCCTGGGCACTGGTTGTCGAGTCGGTGGGAGACAATGACAGACGTGGTGCTCTTCTACCCTGATACACATGTGTGGAAGTTTTACTGTTGATAAACTGTTTGCAAATGTGTGTGTGTGTGTGTGTGTGTGTGTGTGTGTGTGTGTGTGTGTGTGTGTGTGTGTGTGTGTGTGTGTGTGTGTGTGTGTGTGTGTGTGTGTGTGTGTGTGTGTAATCACATTCACGTGTCCGTGTACTAATTTGTGTGTCTGTATCTCACTCTTTGTGTGTGTGTAATCACACTCATGTGTCCGTGTACTAATTTGTGTGTCTGTCTCACTCTGTGTGTGTGTGTGTGTGTGTGTGTGTGTGTGTAATTACATTCACGTGTCCGTGTACTATTTTGTGTGTCTGTATCTCACTGTGTGTGTGTGTAATCACATTCACGTGTTTGTGTAAAATATTGTGTGTCTGTATCTCACTCTTTGTGTGTGTGTGTAATCACACTCATTTGTCCGTGTACTTTTTTTTGTGTCTGTCTCACTCTGTGTGTGTGTGTGTGTGTGTGTGTGTGTGTGTGTGTGTGTGTGTGTGTGTGTGTGTGTGTGTGTGTGTGTGTGTGTGTGTGTGTGTGTGTGTGTGTGTGTGTAATCACATTCACGTGTGTGTGGACTATTTTGTGTGTCTGTATCTCACTCTGTGTGTGTGTAATCACATTCACGTGTCCGTGTACTATTTTGTGTGTCTGTATCTCACTGTGTGTTTAATCACATTCACATGTCTGTGTAAAATGTTGTGTGTCTGTATCTCACTCTTTGTGTGTGTGTAATCACACTTATGTGTCCGTGTACTAATTTGTGTGTCTGTCTCACTCTGTGTGTGTGTGTGTGTGTGTAATCACATTCACGTGTGCGTGTACTATTTTGTGTGTCTGTATCTCACTATGTGTGTGTGTAATCACATTCACGTGTCTGCGTACTATTTTGTGTGTCTGTATCTCACTCTGTGTGTGTGTAATCACATTCACGTGTCCGTGTAAAATTTTGTGTGTCTGTATCTCGCTCTTTGTGTGCGTGTAATCACACTCATGTGTCCGTGTACTAATTTGTGTGTCTGTCTCACTCTGTGTGTGTGTGTGTGTGTGTGTGTGTGTAATTACATTCACGTGTGCATGTACTATTTTGTGTGTTTGTATCTCACTTTGTGTGTGTGTAATCACATTCACGTGTGCGCGTACTATTTTGTGTGTCTGTATCTCACTTTGTGTGTGTGTAATCACATTCACGTGTCCGTGTAAAATTTTGTGTGTCTGTATCTCACTCTTTGTGTGCGCGTAATCACACTCATGTGTCCGTGTACTAATTTGTGTGTCTGTCTCACTCTGTGTGTGTGTGTGTGTGTGTGTGTGTGTGTGTGTGTGTGTGTGTGTGTGTGTAATTACATTCACGTGTGCATGTACTATTTTGTGTGTCTGTATCTCATTTTGTGTGTGTGTAATCACATTCACGTGTGCGTGTACTATCTTGTGTGTCTGTATCTCACTGTGTGTGTGTAATCCGATTCACGTGTCCGTGTAAAATTTTGTGTGTCTGTATCTCACTCTGTGTGTGTGTAATCACATTCACGTGTCTGTGTACTAATTTGTGTGTCTGTATCGCAATCTGTGTGTTTGTAATCACATTCACGTGTCTGTGTGCTAAGTTGTGTGTCTGTATCGCAATCTGTGTGTTTGTAATCACATTCACGTGTCTGTGTACTAATTTGTGTGTCTGTATCGCAATCTGTGTGTGTGTAATCACACTCATGTGTCCGTGTACTAATTTGTGTGTCTGTCTCACTCTGTGTGTGTGTGTGTGTGTGTGTGTGTGTGTGTGTGTGTGTGTGTGTGTGTGTGTGTGTGTGTGTGTGTGTGTGTGTGTGTGTGTGTGTGTGTGTGTGTGTGTGTGTGTGTGTGTGTGTGTGTAATCACATTTATGTGTGCGTGTACTATTTTGTGTGTCTGTATCTCACAGTGTGTGTGTAATCACATTTTCGTGTACGTGTACTATTTTGTGTGTCTGTATCTCACTGTGTGTGTAATCAGATTCACGTGTCTGTGTAAAATTTTGTGTGTCTGTATCTCACTCTTTGTGTGTGTGTAATCACATTGATGTGTCCGTGTACTAATTTGTGTGTCTGTCTCACTCTGTGTGTGTGTGTGTGTGTAATCACATTTATGTGTGCGTGTACTATTTTGTGTGTCTGTATCTCACTGTGTGTGTGTAATCCGATTCACGTGTCCGTGTAAAAATGTGTGTGTCTGTATCTCACTCTGTGTGTGTGTAATCACATTCACGTGTCTATGTGCTAATTTCGCTCGTTGGAAAATTGGCCACACCTAGTGTGTGTGTGTGTGTGACAATCATGGGTACTTAAACTTTTTTTTTAGTAAGCAAGAATTGTTTTAGTTATATTGTAAAACTTACAAACGTTGCTTGGAGTGACGACTGAAGAATCCATACCAGTAGAAACGCGATGGACGGCTAGAAGACGGAACGGCGCCTCTACTTCCGGTTCAAAGCTCGGTCTAAACAGAAAGGCGATGCGGCACCTGCAGTGAGCAAACTTGTCCAAAAGATGGCGTTGTAGCAGTGTGAAGTGAAGTGAATTATATTTATATAGCGCTTTTACATTGTGAAACCCAATATCTAAGTTACATTTTTAAACCAGTGTGGGTGGCACTGGGAGCAGGTGGGTAAAGTGTCTTGCCCAAGGACACAACGGCAATGACTAGGATGGCAGAAGCGGGGATCGAACCTGGAACCCTCAAGTTGCTGGCAACGGCCACTCTACCAACCGAGCTATATAGCACAGACAACAACACACCTGCTCAGTGCCTTTGCACGTTTTTGTTTTTTTTATAGTATTTGCATCATGTCCGTGGGCGAAATTTGCTGCGTCGTTTTATAAGCCGCAGGGTTCAAAGTGTAGGAAAAGTGCTTAAAAAAACAAAAACATACCCGCCACGTTGTAAATATTCGAAGTGCACACCACATTACCGACTGTGAAGGTTTATCTATGCAGGAGTTACAGTCTGTTTACAGTACGTGGGCCGCTACATGCCTGAGTGTGTGTGTGTGTGTGTGTGTGTGTGTGTGTGTGTGTGTGTGTGTGTGTGTGTGTGTGTGTGTGTGTGTGTGTGTGTGTGTGTGTGTGTGTGTGTGTGTGTGTGTGTGTGTGTGTGTGTGTGTGTGTGCTCTCTGTAAGTAAAGCAAGCAGGGCTGATAAGCTGAGTGGAGCCAGACGGCGTCCACTTAAAAGATGTCTGCGTGGATAAAGGCACACAAATGAAGCCCTGACTGTCTCCTCTTCATGTATTCAGAACAAGGAAGCGGCTAAACTAATTCATGTGGCGAGTGCGCGGGTGCCCGGAAAAGCTGAAGTTGACTCGTGGTCTGTGAGATTTCATCGGGAGGGCAATTTGTTAATTATCCCCAGCGCGCAGACGCCGCATTCTTTTAGCGCTCGCCGCTTCGTTGACCTTTCAGGAGCGCCGGACGCTAGTACGGGTTAGCATTTTTTGTTGCCATGGTAACTGCCAGGGACGCAATTATTATTTTTTGTTGTGAGTTTGTGAAGCCCTTTGAGGCACTTGTGATTTAGGGATATATAAATACAATTACCATATTTTCATGGCTATATATATATATAAGCCGCACACACAACATTTTGGAAAATAAATAGTTTTCCATATATACGCCGCACCAACTAAATTTTAGAAAAATACATATTTTTCCCATATATAAGCTGCACTCACAAAACCTCAGAAAAATAAATATTTTCTATATGTAAGCCGCACCAACTAAATTTTTGAAAAAAAAATATTTTTCCATACATAAGCCGCACCCACTAAACTTTAGAAAAATAAAAAATGTTTCCATATATAGGCCACACACACTAAATTTTTTTTTTTTTAAATAAATAGTTTTTCCATATATAAGCCGCACCCACTTAAATTTTAGAAAAATTTATATTTTTTCCATATAAGAGCCGCACTCACCAAATTTCTGAAAAATAAATATTTTTTTCCATATATTAGCCGCACACACTGAATTTCAGAAAAATAAATGTTTCCATATATAAGTCGCACCCACCACATTTTAGAAAAATTATTATTTTTCACATATAAAAGGCGCACCCACTAAATCTTAGAAAAAATAAATATGGTTTCCATATATAAGCAGGACCCACTATTTTTTTTTTAGAAAAATAAATATGTTTTTCCATATATAAGCCGCAACATTTCACAAAAATAAATATTTGTTCCATATAGGAGCCGCACACACAAAATTTTAGAAAACTAATAGTTTTCCATGTATAAGCCGCACACACAAAATTTTTAAAAATACATATTTTTCCCATATATAAGCTGCACCCACCAAACCTCAGAAAAATAAATATTTTCTATATGTAAGCTGCACCCACTAAATTTAAAAAAAAAAAAAAATTTCCATACACAAGTAAGACTTTAGAAAAATAAATATTTTTTCCATATTTAGGCCACACACACTAAATTTCAGAAAAATATAAATGTTGTTCCATATATTAGCCGCACCCACTAAATTTCAGAAAAATAAATATGTTTCCATATATAAGCCGCACCCACTACATTTTAGAAAAATAATTATTTTTTCCATATAAAAGGCGCATCCACTATTTTTTTTTTAGAAAAATAAACATTTTTTCCATATATAATCCGCAACCACAACATTTTACAAAAATAGATATTTGTTCCATATAAGAGCCGCACACACATTATAGAAAATAAATAGTTTTCCATATAAAAGCCGCACCAACTAAATTTTTGAAAAATACATATTTTTTCCATATATAAGCTGAACCCACCAAACCTCAGAAAAATTAATATTTTCTATATGTAAGCTGCACCCACTAAATTTTTGAAAAATAAATATTTTTCCATACATAAGCCGCACCCACTAAACTTTAGAAAAATAAATGTTTTTTCCATACATAGGCCACACACACAAAATTTTATTTTTAAAAATAAAAAATGTATCCATATATAAGCCGCACACACTAAAATTTTAGAAAAATAAATATTTTTTCCATATAAGAGCCGCACTCCCCAAATTTCAGAAGTATAAATATTTTTTCCATATATAAGCCGCACCCACAACATTTTACAAAAATAAATATTTGTTCCATATAAGAGCCGCACACACAAAATTTTAGAAAAAAATATATTGTTTCCATATATAAGCCGCACCCACAACATTTTTGAAAAATAAATAGTTTTTTCCATATATAAGCCAGACCCACCAAATTTTTGAAAAATATATATTTTTCCATATATAAGCCACACCCACTAAATTTCAAAAAGCAAATATTTTTCCATCAATAAGCCGCACCCACAACATTTTACAAAAATAAATATTTGTTCCATATAAATTTCGGGAAAATAAATATTTTTCCATATATAAGCTTTACCCACTAAATTTTTGAAAATAAATATTTGTTCCATATATAAGACGCACCCACTAAATTTGAGAAAACAAATATTTTTAATGCATAAGCCGCACCCACTACATTTTAGAAAAATAAATATTGTTTTCCATATAAGAGCCGCACCCGCTAAACTTTAGAAAAATAAGAGCCGCACCCACAACATTTTTGAAAAATACATATATTTTCCTTAAATAAGCCACAACAACTAAATTTTTGAAAAATAAATATTTTCCATATTTAAGCCGCACCTACAAAATTTTACAAAAATAAATATTTGTTCCATATAAGAGCTGCACCTACTATCAATCAATCAATCAATCAATGTTTATTTATATAGCCCTAAATCACAAGTGTCTCAAAGGGCTGTACAAGCCACAACGACATCCTCGGTACAGAGCCCACATACGGGCAAGGAAAACTCACCCCAGTGGGACGTCAATGTGACATTTTAGAAAGAAAACAAAAAATTCATATAAAAGCTGCTCGCACCCACTAAATTTGACAAAAATTTAAAAAAAATCATATTTAAGCCGCACCCACAAAATTTTGGAAAAATAACAATTTTTTACATATAAGAGCCTCACGCACTAAATTTTTTAAAATTCAATATTTTTCTATACATAAGCTGCACCTACTGAAATCCAGAAAAATAAATATTTTTCTATATATAAGCCGCACCCACTAAAACCTAGAAAAATGTATATTTTTCTATATATAAGCAGCACCTACTAAATTTTAGAAAAATAAATATTTTTCCATATATAAGCTGCACCCACTAAATTTTAGAAAAATAAATATTTTTCCATATTCAAGCCGCACCCACTAAATTTTTTTAAATTAAATATTTTTCTATACATAAGCCGCACCTGCTAAAATCCAGAAAAATAAATATTTTTCTATATATAAGCCGCACGCACTAAAACCTAGAAAAATTTATATTTTTCTATATATAAGCAGCACCTACTAAATTTTAGAAAAATAAATATTTTTCCATATATAAGCTGCACCCACTAAATTTTAGAAAAATAAATATTTTTCCATATTTAAGCCGCACCCACTAAATTTTAGAAAAATAAATATTTTCCATATATAAGCCGCACCCACTAAATTTCAGAAAAATTAATATTTTTCCATATATAAGCCGTACCCACTAAATTTTTTGAAAATAGATATTTTCCATATATAAACTGCACCCACTAAATTTGGAAAAAATAGTTTTTCCCATATATAAGTCGCACCCACTACAAAAATTAAAAAAAATTCCATATAAGAGCCGCACCCACCAAATTTGAGAAAAATGAATATTTTATAAAAGCCGCACCCACCAAATTTGAGGAAATACATATTTTTTCCATATATAAGCCGCACCCACTAAATTTTAGAAAAATAACTATTTTTTCCATATATAAACCGCACCCACTAAATTTCAGAAAAATACATATATTTTCCTTATACAAGCCACAACCAAAACATTTTTGAAAAATAAACATGTTCCATATATAAGCAGCACCCACAAAATTTTACAAAAATAAATATTTGTTCCATATAAGAGCCGCACCTACTACATTTTATTTATTTTTTAAATATTTTTTCCATGCTTACATTTTTAGATTAACTTCAGATCTATCTAGAGATTATAAGGTTTTATTCTATTTTTTTATGTTTTTTTTCTTTTTTAATTGTTTTGTTTTAAGCTCTTTTTGTCAAATAAAACGTAATTTTTGATGACAAAATATTATAAAGTGAAACAATTAATTTGAAGTAATTGGAGCCTTAAATATGTCAATAATTCATAACAACATTGAATTTCATTCATTAATAATTTTGGAACAAGGGCAGTTTAAAAAAATAAATCACACTAAAATTCTCAAGCATCCAAAAAGGCCCCACTCATAAAAGTGTTTAAAATAAGTCAAACATTATTATTTATTTTTTTTACTTTCAACACCTACATTTTTAGATCAACTTCAGATTCATCCAGCGATTATAAATTGGTCTTCTTTTTTTTGTTTAAAAAAAAAAAAAAAAGTTATTTCTTTGTTTAATGCCCTCTTTGTCAAAGAAAACACTTGTTTTTTATTGCAAACACAAAATAGGCAATATTTCCCCCAATAAATATTTCGAAGTGTAATATTTGATGTGAAGTATTTGGAGCCTTAAATATGTCAATAATTCATAACAACATTGGATTTGATTCATTAATAATTTTTGAACAATGGCAGTTAAAAAAAAAAAAATCACACTAAAACTCTCAGGGATCCAAATGGGTCCCACTCATAAAAATATTAAAATAAATCATATTTTTGTATTTCTTTTTACTATCAAGGCTTACATTTTTCAATCAACTTCAGAGCTATCTCTCGATTAGTTTGTTTTCAATGTTTTTTTATGTATTTGTTTTTAATGGCAAACATAAAATATGCAATCTTTTTGCCACAAAAAATCTTTCCAAGTGGAATATTTGATTATATTTCTCTTTTTAATGTTCCTTTGATTTGTATTTTGGTGTAGTAGTATTTTGAAAACGAGCTAAAAAAAATGTCCTCCCGTGCGTCACTTTGCACACCTGTGGTTGAAGGGGTGGAGGTCAAGGAAGTAAAAAAGCGACTGAGCGAGATGAAAAGGACACATGGCATTGAAGTTCATGTCGGGGGGGAGGAGTGGGGGGTCACGGGCCTTGGAAGGATGAAAGGAGCAGAAAAGGCTAATCGGTGGTCGTCACAGGGACGTGGTCACCCTGTGCCGGGTGAGTGTGCCTCGTAGTCCTCCACACCCATCCTCCGGTCTGTCTTCTGCAACTTGGCCTGAAACCATCTGTGCTTCTCCCTGGAGGAACGGAGCTGCTCCCCTGCCTCCTTCGTTCTGTGGGGCGGCAACATTGCTCCATCTTTACGCTCCAGTTGGGATATAAGCAAGTCAGAGATGATGTCATTGGAACAGGACCTAATAATAATAATAATAATAATAATAATAATAATAATCGTTATTATTATTATTATTATTTTTACAACTATAACCATTCATAATCATATTAATAATAATAACCCTTATTAAAACATACAATAATAATTAGAGCAATAAGCATAGTAATAATAATTGTTGTTATTATAATTTTAACCATTTTAACAAGTTTGTTTTTGTTTTTTTACAAAAGGGCATAAAACAAATAAACGGAAAAAAACATGAAAAAAATAATAAAATCATATAATCGATGGATAGATTTGAAGTTGATCGAAAGATTCAAGTGTTGAAAGAAAATGTACGACTCATTTGAACACGTTTATGATTGGGACCCTTTTCGGTCCCCAAGAATTTTTGTTGGATTTTTGCCAATTAAACTGTCTTAAACTTCCATTAAAACCTAAACAAAAAAATTAAAATCAACGTTGTTATGAATTGTTGACCTATTGAAAGCTCCAATTACATCACATCAAATATTACACTCTGAAATATTTTAGGGTAAATATGGCATATTTTGTTTTTGTCGTTGAAAAAACAGGGTTTTGACAAAAAGGCCATAAAAAAATAAAAATAACAAAAAAACGATAAACCTGAGATTTAATCGTTGAATAATAATTGAAACAATAATATATTGATTAAAAAAATAAATATATATTTGTATGTGTACATGTATAAATATACATATATCCACATTTAATTTATGTGTACATACAGTATATATATATATTTATATATATCTATATATACATAAATGCACACACATATATGCATATATATACATATATACACACACACATATATATATATATATTTATATATATATATATATATATATGTGTATATATATTTGTATGTATACATATATAAATATACATATATGCACATTTAATTTGTGTGTACATATATGTATATATGTGTTTGTATATATATATATATATATATATATATATATATATATATATATACATATATGTGTGTGCATATATATACATATATATATATATATATATATATATATATATATATATATATATATATATATATATATATATATATATATATATATATATATATATATATATATATATATTATATACTGTATATATATAAATACAAACACACATATATATGTGTGTGTGACAATCATTGGTACTTTAACTTTAAAAAAATAATTATATATATATATATATATATATATATATATATATATATATATATATATATATATATATATATATATATATATATATATATATATATATATATATATACATATATATGTGTTTGTATATATATATATACACATATATGCACACACATATATGTATATATATCTATATATATATAGATATAGATATATACACATATATACACACACACACATATATATATGTATGTATATATATATATATATATATATATATATATATATATATATTTGTATGTATACATATATAAATATACATATATACACATTTAATTTGTGTGTACATATGTATATATATATATATATATATATATTATATATATATATATATATATATATATATATATATATATATATATATATATATATATATATATATATATATATATATATATATATATATATATATATATAATTTGCATCCTCTGTGAGGAGTAACCCAACAAAGCTACGATGAACCTAATGGAAAAATACCCCCAGGGGAGCCCGAGAGGGGAGGAAGATGAGCACCCCAGTCGGACGGACTTAACGTTAACAGACCTAGGCAACGGACAAACGACTATGAGTGTGCAGTGTACATGCGGTAAAGTCTGCAAGAACATCCATGGCTTAAGGATCCACCAAGCGAGGAAGAAGTGCCTGTTGGGAGCAGAAGCAACACAACGCACAGGTGTTACACCTGGTGAGACGCAGGAGGTGCCAGGCCCGGATTCAGCCCATAGTGCCCAGAACCTCCATGTGTTGCAAACTAATCCCTCGAGCATCAAGTCTGAACAGAGGCGGATCAAGTGGCCTGCAGCGAGCATGACCTCACTCTGGAAGCAACTCGATGACGATGTCAACCAAATTCTGGAGGCAATGGCGAAG
>NC_084747.1:26594380-26616880 GCF_033978785.1 Entelurus aequoreus | reverse complement strand
TCCTTCCAGTCAGGGTTTTTTTTAATTTTGTTTCTATCTGCATTTGAGCCCGATGGTATCACGTTAGCTCCGTCGCTAAAGTGCGTCAACGATGTATTGTCGTGGAGATAAAAGTCACTGTGAATGTCCATTTCGCATTCTCGACTCTCATTTTCAAGAGGATATAGTATCCGAGGTGGTTTAAAATACAAATCCGTGATCCACAATAGAAAAAGGAGAGTGTGTGGAATCCAATGAGACCTTGTACCTAAGTTACGGTCAGAGCGAAAAAAGATACACCCTGCACTGCCTCTCTAGTCCTTCACTCTAACGTTCCTCATCCACAAATCTTTCATCCTCGCTCAAATTAATGGGGTAATCGTCGCTTTCTCGGTCCGAATCTCTCTCGCGCCATTGTAAACAACGGGGTATTGTGAGGAATCCTTCCTCCTGTGACGTCACGCTACTTCCGGTACAGGCAAGGCTTTTTTTTTATCAGCGACCAAAAGTTGCGAACTTTATCGTCGTTGTTCTCTACTAAATCCTTTCAGCAAAAATATGGCAATATCGCGAAATGATCAAGTATGACACATAGAATGGATCTGCTATCCCCGATTAAATAAAAAAATGTCATTTCAGTAGGCCTTTAAACTGCCTCAAGTTGTTGCTCAGATTAAATAAAATGACAAAACTTTTCTTCTACATATAAAAAGTGCAACATTAAACAGTTTCAAGTCAACTCAGCCTCAGATTGACTTTTCTTCCCCCCCCCCACCCAGCCTGGCTAACTTGGCAGTAAGAGGTGGGAGCTGTTTGCTCGTCTTTATCTTTGTTGAAGCGATGTTCACTTGGGGGTGGTGCCGCTTCAAATGGGTTAGCATGTTTGACGTGTTGGCAGAAGCACGCCTTACCGAAGTGTTCCCAAACGGGAGATCTTAACGAGGCAGGAGGGTCTTCCAGCTCTGGCTTTTATATGTTGTCCTAGCCCGGTCATTGCTAGCATGCCGTGTGTTGTGCCTCAGTGTGCATTGTTTACACAACGTGCGCTACACTACTTAATATGTCCGTGTGGAAACTCGTTCGGTACACCTCCGAACCGAACCGGAACCCCCGTACCGAAACGGTTCAATACAAATACACGTACCGTTACACCCCTAATATATATATACAGTATATATATATATATATTATACGGCCAAATATTTTTGAAGTCAAAAAGTCTGGACAGCTCTGGTTTAGAGAATGTTGCTCAACATTGCACAAAAGCAACAGAAGTGTTACCAATCCCCAAGGTCACAAAGTCCTTTGGCATTAATGTCAGGTTTGACCGGTTCCAGTCTGTGGAGTCCAGACCTGTTGGCTCCACGTCCACACCTTTAGCTTCAGGTCAGTCCCAGCTCATCCCGCTGGCTGTGTTTGCACAGCTTTGCAGTCCCGCAGCAATGCTAATACGCTACTTTATCCGCCAGCACAACAAACCGCCGCCCTGGAAAGTGGGAGCAGCTGGTTCATCACGCTCAGGTCTGGATCTCAGACTAGACCATGTTTCTTTCCTCTGTTCATTCACGATGTAGCTCCATCAAAAGACTGTTACCAAAGCCCCTGCTCCCAGTCTTGGAGTTGGTTCAACGGCATGTGAGATCATGATTTAGTTAGCTATTTTTTTAAGGCGGCGCAAGTATGGAAGCAAGGTTGGTTGCATGAACAAAAGCACACAAACGCTTGAGGGAATAGGGAACGCAAACGTTCCCTATTCGGGTGTACGGAAGGTAGGAACTAAAGTGCAGGACTTTAAAATAATAATTTGGTCCAATAATATTTAAATAATAATCACTGCATAACATAAATTCATGTTCATACTTAAATAAGAATAACAGGGCAAAATAATGTTACACAGACCACGTAAATGTCTGCAAAAAATAGTTCTCTATTTTTACATTTTCATACTTTGCACTATTTTCCTACACTTTTTTAAGCATTTCTTACGCAGACACACACACACACACAAATATTAAACATTACGTCACTACTGGTCCCACATTTCCTAAAAAACAACTGAAAGTGTTATCCAGCTATTTACCGACATATACTGTTCATGTTTAAATAACTTTTACTGCAAATGAATATCGCCTCCAAATATCGCTCATCGGCCTCCTTGACTACCATTAATCCGTTTCGGTATCAGCCCTAAAAGAAGAGGAAAAGTCACTTTTTGGATGTTTTTACAAATGCACCGTAGCCCTTCGCCACGCTCATCTTTTCTTTTCGACCCTCGTCCGTTCCCTATTCGGGTGTACGGAAACAGCAGGTAGGAACTAAAGTGCTGGATTTTTAAATAATAATATGGTCCAATAATATTTATGTAATAATCACTGCATAACATAAACTCATGGTCATACTTAAATAAGTATAACAGGGCAAAATAATGTTACACAGACCACGTAACTAAAAAATACACTAAAAAACAACTTAAAGCCTTGTCCAGCTGTTTACAGACATATACTGTTCATGTTTAAAATAACTTTTACTGCAAACGAATATCGCCTCCAAATATCGCTCATCGGCCTCCTTGACTACTATTTATCAGTTTCGGTATTGGCCCTTAAACAAACGAATCGGTCGATCTCTAATTTGATCTTATTTCAATGGCAGTGTTTCCCACACATTCATTTATTTGTGGCGGCCCGCCACAAAAGAATTACGTCCGCCACAAATAAAAATAAAAAAATTAAAAAACTTTTTTTTTTTTGTCCTGTCCAGCTTCTCAGGCAAATCATATAGTTGATGTAGATGCCCATATAGGCTGTTCAGATTTACTTTACAAAATAGAAGTGTAGGATACTTCTCTTGTTGCCTTATTTGTATTTGACCACTACTGTTTTCTGTTTATTTGTTACTGACTGTGGCAGGACACCTCTGCCTCTGTTTCACTTTATGTTGCTGGTAAATAATATGGTTGTAGTAGTAGGTTAAAGTTAAATTATTTAGTATGCACTAATTAAAGGGGCAGAGCTTTAAGAGACATTTTAGCTTTTATATTTTATAAGATATATTTTTTGTAAGAACCACAATTAATAAATATATTTCAGTGAATAACTTATTGTTCAAATCTGTATATAAATATGTATACAAAATGTGTAATTATATTGTAAAATGGATGGATGGATGGATGGATGGACGTTTAAAACAAAACTGTTATTATTAATTAGTAAGTATACATTTTTTGAGCCTTTTTAGAGAAAATCATATCATTGTAGTAAATTACGCAAATTACTCGATGATGTCATGGTGACCACGCCCATAGCCACGCCCCCACCGTCACAGGTATCTTGGCAGTTTATGGGAAACACTGAATGGCCTATGTTGATTTGAGATACGAGGTCGGTGGTGGAACCTTTTAAGCTCGTACGTTGAAGATAAACTTGATGGCATCGAGAAAATATTTTTGCTTCGTTTTTAATAAGAAATATTACAAATTTTCCTTGAGAATTGCCACAACAGACAGAGTTGGCTTAAAACGAGAAGCCCCTGCAGATATTGCCAAGTGCGAGACCTCACTAGTTCAATGAGGAATCTGCCCCGCGGGGTGCTTCCCGCCTAATTTGACATATCTGACGGTGTAATTGCCGCAGGTGTGTTGCCATAGTATGTTAATAACCATGAACGACACTTTGAAGTGCACACAGCACAGCATTTTTATATTTGACCCAATCCAGACAACCTTTCCAACTCATGGCGCAAATAAACTGACAGAAAACAAAAACTTTGTGGATATGGGAACAAAGAACATTATGTCATGGCTGTCTTGAGTTTCCAATAATTTCTACAACTCTTATTTGTTTGTGATAGTGGTTGAAGCACATACTTGTTGGTCACAAAAAACATTCATGAAGTTTGGTTCTTTGATGAATTTATTATGGGTCTACTGAAAATGTGACCAAATCTGCTGGGTCTAAAGCAGTGGTCCCCAACCTTTTTGTAGCTGCGGACCGGTCAACGGTCCGCAGACTGTATTGATCCATATTTATATATAATGTATATATTGTGTTTTTTACGTTGATTTAATTAAAAAAATAAAAATAAAAATTCAAAAAATTTTGTTTTTTTTTCCTTGTGTGGCCCGTACCAATCGGTCCGTGGCCCGGTGGTTGGGGACCACCACTGCTCTAAAGTATACATACAGCAATGTTAATATTTGGTTGCATGTCCCTTGGCAAGTTTCACTGCAATAAGGCGCTTTTGGTAGCCATCCACAAGCTTCTGGTTGAATTTTTGACCACTCCTCTTGACAAAATTGGTGCAGTTCAGCTAAATTTGTTGGTTTTCTGACATTAACTTCAGCATTGTCTACACGTTCTCAATGGGGTTTAAGTCAAGACTTTGAGAAGGCCATTCTAAAACCTTAATTCGAGGCTGATTTCGCCATTGATTTACCACTTTTGCCGTGTGTTTGGGGTCATTGTCCTGTTGGAACACCCAACTGCGCCCAAGACCCAACCTCCGATGGTTTTAGGTTGACCTGAAGAATTTGGAAGTAATCCTCCTTTTTCATTGTCCCATTTACTCTCTGTAAAGCACCAGTTACATTGGCAGCAAAACAGGCCCGGAGCATAATACTACCACCACCATGCTTGACGGTAGGAATGGTGTTCCTGGGTTTAAAGGCCTCACCTTTTCTCCTCCAAACATATTGCTGGGTATTGTGGCCAAACAGCTCAATTTTTGTTTCATCTGACCACAGAACTTTCCTCCAGAAGGTCTTATCTTTGTCCATGTGATCAGTAGCAAACTTTAGACGAGCTTAAGGTGTCGCTTCTGGAGCAAGGGCTTCCTTCTTGCATGGTAGCCTCACAGTCCATGGCGATGCAAAACACGCTTGACTGTGGACACTGACACCTGTGTTCCAGCAATTTTCCAATTCATTGCAGACATGCTTTTAGGTGCTTCTCGGTTGACTCTTGATCATCCTGACCAATTTTCTCTCAGCAGCAGGTGATAGCTTGCGTTTTCTTCCTGATCGTGGCAGTGACACAACTCTGCCATGCACTTTATACTTATGAACAATTGTCTGCACAGTTGTTTTTGGGACCTTAAGCTGCTTTGAAATGGCTCCAAGTGACTTTCCTGACTTGTTCAAGTCAATGATTAATTTTTTCAGATCTGTGCAGAGTTCCTTTGACTTTCCCATTGTCGCATTTGTAACCGAGTCTAATGACTGCATCACATGAGCCCTATTTAAATGGGCTCAGAGAAGTCAACAGGTGTCGACAATCCTAATCCCTCACATGAAGTTAAGAAGCCATGCCATGAAGCTAATTTGATTTGATTGGAACTTTTCTACATCACCAAAATTAATCATGTATGTTGCTGAATGAATACTTTTAAACCCAACAGATTTGGTCACATTTTCAGTAGACCCATAATAAATTCATAAAAGAACCAAACTTCACGAATGTTTTTTGAGACCAACAAGTATGTGCTCCAATTACTCTATCACAAAAAAATAAGAGTTGTAGAAATTATTGGAAACTCAAGACAGCCATGACATTATGTCCTTCACAAGTGTATGTAAACTTTTGACCATGACTATATATATATATATATATATATATATATATATATATATATATATATATATATATATATATATATAAATATAACCATATATATATATATATATATATATATATATATATTTTTTTTTTTTTTTTTAATTTTTTAATTTTATTTAAGAAGCTGAAAAAGTATATATTTTTCAGCTTCTTAAAAAGCTCCAAGCCCTGTAGTGTGGCAATTGTTTTTGTTTGTTCTTTTCTCCGTTTTTGGGTTGACTTCCTGTTGTGCGCTGTTATTTTTGTTCCACTTCCTGTTTTCTACTATGTTGCAGCAGCTTTTGTCTGCTTCTGAACGCATATATATACACATACATACATATGTACTTATACATATATACACTACCGTTCAAAAGTTTGGGGTCACACTGAAATGTCCTTATTTTTGAAGGAAAAGCACTGTACTTTTCAATGAAGATAACTTTAAACTAGTCTTAACTTTAAAGAAATACACTTTATACATTGCTAATGTGGTAAATGACTATTCTAGCTGCAAATGTCTGGTTTTTGGTGCAATATCTACATAGGTGTATAGAGGCCCATTTCCAGCAACTATCACTCCAGTGTTCTAATGGTACAATGTGTTTGCTCATTGGCTCAGAAGGCTAATTGATGATTAGAAAACCCTTGTGCAATCATGTTCACACATCTGAAAACAGTTTAGCTTGTTACAGAAGCTACAAAACTGACCTTCCTTTGAGCAGATTGAGTTTCTGGAGCATCACATTTGTGGGGTCAATTAAACGCTCAAAATGGCCAGAAAAAGAGAACTTTCATCTGAAACTCGACAGTCTATTCTTGTTCTTAGAAATGAAGGCTATTCCACAAAATTGTTTGGGTTACCCCAAGCTTTTGAACGGTAGAGTATATATATATAATTGTTATTTTACATGCAGTCGGCCCCCAAAAGTTTGGACACCCTTGCTCTATCTGGAATGTTGGAAGCAGTGGGTGAAAAGGAGAGTCTGCTGTGAGTCGATAAACACCATCAGACACGAGGGAGGGGGACCCCAATTTTCCCACAAAGCACTCTACCCCCCGGGCGGCGGGGGAACAATGGCGGGGGCATCAATACCTGCAATTGGGAGAGGAGACGAGCGAGCCAAACGGCACAGGCGGGTCGGCTCTCGTCTACCCGGTAAACGGTCGGCCTGGATGGAGAGCGGCGGGAGGCAGAGGACACGATGGGGGGTGGGAGGGGTCGCCATTAGCCGTGGAAGGTGGCTGGCAGAACGGGGAGTGGAGCTTTTTTAACGCCGGGGGGGGGGACGATACAGGTGTTTTCAATTACCGGCAAATTCAGGGCAATTTCCTCCTCTTTCTGACCACACCCCCGACCGAGATGATGGGCGTCCCGAACAAAGAGGCAAGGAGATGCGATTGTTTGACTGTGGGTTGTTAGGGGGGGGGGCTTTTTATCAATCCCACTTTGTCAACCTTCCTCTCCCACCTTGGAAACCACTTCTTCTTGTCTCCAATTGCGTTCCTGTTCATGTTTACACTTATTTTTTGGGGGGAGGGGGTGGGACCTGCAAGAGACATTGCACAGAGACAAATTATATTTTGTCCTAAGTTTGATCTGGATTTTAATGAAGAGATTTTTGGCTCTTATCATTGTTAGTTTTTTTTAACTGTTTTGTTTTTTTTTATCAAGGAAGCAATAGGAGGTCGGGTCGCGGGGGCAGCAGCCTAAGCAGAGAATACACAGACTTCCCTCTCCCCAGCCTGTATATGTATATATATAAAGCGCTGATCTACATTTCTGCCAGTGGGTGCTCGGACGGGCGGTAAATCTGACGCTACTTTTCTGAGGCTATGTCTACACTCAGTGGCCTAGTGGTTAGAGTGTCCGCCCTGAGATCGGCAGGTCGTGAGTTGAAACCCTGGCCGAGTCATACCAAAGACTATAAAAATGGGACCCATCACCTCCCTGCTTGGCACTCAGCATCAAGGGTTGGAATTGGGGGTTAAATCACCAAAAATTATTCCCGGGCGCAGCCACCGCTGCCGCTCACTGCTCCCCTCACCTCCCAGGGGGTGATCAAGGGTGATGGGTCAAATGCAGAGAATCATTTTGCCACACCTAGTGTGTGTGTGTGTGTGACAATTATTGCTACTTTAACTTAACTTTAACTAAGCCGAATAACCCCTTAAACCAGTGGTGCCCAAGCACCGGTCCGGGGACCGGTACCAGTCCGTGACACATTTGCTACCGGGCCACAGAGAAACATTAAATAATTTATAAACGACTGCATTTTCTCCCACTTAACTTTCGCCTGTCCCATGAGACACACCAATAAGATTGTTTGTAGATGTACAATAAAATTCCTAATAGGAATTTTCCATTAGTTATAACTTTGTGACATGATACAATGCACATTAATGCACATATAAAATATAAATGTGACAAGACTGTAGCCTAAGGCTGATTTCCATCTGCATCTCATTGCAAAGAAACAAGCCCGGGGCTCCTACTAATTCAGCGTTATAGTGAGTTGTATTTTTCATGCACTTATTTTTGCTGTATTTATCAGGCACAAGTGGAAAGCTGGTCCCTGAAAGTAATTCCTACATTAAACCGGTCCGTGGTGCAAAAAAGGTTGGGGACCACTACCTTAAAGGCCTACTGAAACCCACTACTACCGACCACGCAGTCTGATAGTTTATATATCAATGATGAAATCTTAACATTGCAACACATGCCAATACGGCCGGGTTAACTTATAAAGTGCAATTTTAAATTACCCGCTAAACTTCCGGTTGGAAACGTCTATGTACGATGACGTATGCGCGTGACGTCACGACGGCAACGAAAGTATTCGTACCCAACGTGTCACCATACAAACTGCTCTGTTTTCATCGAACAATTCCACAGTATTCTGGACATCTGTGTTGGTGAATCTTTTGCAATTTGTTTAATGGACAATGGAGACTGCAAAGAAGAAAGTTGTAGGTGCGATCGGTGTATTAGCGGCTGGCTGTAGCAACACAACAAAGAGGACTTACTTGGATAGCAGACGCGCTAGCCAACGCTAGCCGCCAACCGCATCTGTGATCGGGTGAAGTCCTTCGTCGCGCCGTCGATCGCTGGAACGCAGGTGAGCACGGGTGTTGATGAGCAGATGAGGGCTGGCTGGCGTAGGTGGAGAGCTAATGTTTTTATCATAGCTCTGTGAGGTCCGGTTGCTAAGTTGCTAAGTTAGCTTCAGCGTCGTTAGCAACAGCATTGTTAAGCTTTGCCAGGCTGAGAATGATTAACCGTGTATTTACATGTACATGGTTTAATAGTATTGTTGATCTTCTGTCTATCCTTCCAGTCAGGGATTTATTTATTTTGTTTCTATCTGCATTTGAGCCCGATGCTATCACGTTAGCTCCGTAGCTAAAGTGCGTCAACGATGTATTGTCGTGGAGATAAAAGTCACTGTGAATGTCCATTTCGCGTTCTCGACTCTCATTTTCAAGAGGATATAGTATCCGAGGTGGTTTAAAATACAAATCCGTGATCCACAATAGAAAAAGGAGAGTGTGTGGAATCCAATGAGACCTTGTACCTAAGTTACGGTCAGAGCGAAAAAAGATACACCCTGCACTGCCTCTCTAGTCCTTCACTCTAATGTTCCTCATCCACGAATCTTTCATCCTCGCTCAAATTAATGGGGTAATCGTCGCTTTCTCGGTCCGAATCTCTCTCGCTCCATTGTAAACAACGGGGAATTGTGAGGAATCCTTCCGCCTGTGACGTCACGCTACTTCCGGTATAGGCAAGGCTTTTTTTATATCAGCGACCAAAAGTTGCGAACTTTATCGTCGTTGTTCTATACTAAATCCTTTCAGCAAAAATATGGCAATATCGCAAAATGATCAAGTATGACACATAGAATGGATCTGCTATGCCCGTTTAAATAAAAAAAAATCATTTCAGTAGGCCTTTAAACGAATAATTATTTAGCCTAAGCCCTGTTTCAGCCACACTAAACCAGCGTTTAAGGTCCCCCTCCTCTGACAATTTTTTACACGAGTAAGTGCGCCGTGTATTTCTTGAATCTCCGGCTCTTAGCTTTGTATGGACTCATTGATCATTTACAAACTGAGTTTGGAGAGGAAGTGACACCAGAAAGACCACGACCCGCACAGGAAGTGACGTCAGAAAGAACACGCCACAGCCAGCTTCATGATAAAGCGGTTTCGTAACTGGGACGTAACCACTGGAAATATGAAAGCGAGTCATCCAGACATGCCCGTGTTTCTCCTTCCGGCTGTACAGACGCTTGTGGAAATCACACATGAATACCTTTAAGACAGGTGTGTCCAAAGTGCGGCCCGGGGGCCATTTGCGGCCCGCAGCTAATTGTTTACCGGCCCGCCACACATTCTGGAAATGCTAATGCAAAAATTACAAAAACATTTAAAAAAGTGTAATGAGGTGAAATCTAACTAGAAAAAGTTGCAATGTTGACACAAAGCTACCATGCAGGCTTTTTTTTTCTTTTGTCTACATTTCTTTTTTCTTTTTTTGCCATTGCTCAAAAAAAAAAAAAAAATCAATGTTATAATGAATTATTGACCTATTCAAGGCTCCAATTATTTCAAATATTTCACTTTAAAATGTTTTATGTGGGAAATATTGCATATATTGTGTGGTTGCCATACAAAAACATCAACATTTTATTTGACAAAAGAGCATAAAACAAACAAAATAACAGTTCAAACGTAAAATCGACAGATATATCTGAAGTTGAGCTTGTAACTTAAGTGTTGAAAGTCAAAAAAAAAACTAATAAAAATGTATCACTTTCTGAGTGGGGCACCTTTTGGATCCCAAATATATTTAATGGGATTTTATTTATCTTTTCACTGTGATTACTCAAAAATAATAATGAATTAAAATCAATGGTGTCCTGCATTATTGATCTTTTTAAGGCTCTAATTACTTCACATCAAACATTGCTTTCTGAATGTTTTGGGCAGTACTACTGCAAATACTGCATATTTCAGTTTTATTATAAAAAAATAAGTTGTCTTTGACAGAAAAGGCATAAAACCTTTTTGTTTTTTTAAACTTTATATCAACCTGAAGTTGATATACTGTACATATTTACTGTAAGCGTTATATAAATAAAAAAATAATAATTTGACTTGTTTTTAACATTTTAATGACTTAGACCCTTTATGGTCCCCGGGAGCCCTAAAGGTAAAAAACAAACAAAATCCATATATTTTGTTATGTTTTGAAAATGAAAAATATCAAAATGGCCCCCGCATGCTTTAATTTTTCCGTGTGCGGCCCTCAGTGGAAAAAGTTTGGACACCCCTGCTTTAAGAGAAAGCGATTGCAGCTATTTGGGATACAACACTTCTCAGACGGCAAGAGAACTTTCCAATCTCCAGGTCAGCTGGGATTCCATTTACCGAAAAACTTTGTCCATTTGTCGAAGGAGAGTCAACGAGAATGCGGGCTCCCGTGGATGTGATAAAAAAGGTAGCGTGTGCTTTGTATTACCTGGTGGTCGAGGGAAGACTATGGAAAACGGCGAATGCTTTTGGACTGGCAAAGCAGACTGTATCAGTTATTGTCCGCCGTGTATGTCGCAGACTCAACGTCTAGGTCCAGACTATATAAAGTCCCCAAAAACGAATGGACAATGAAGGTGAAGGCAAAAGAGTGAGGAGTGTCCTGACCAGATATCTACACCCCTAGATTGATTGTTGTCAAATGTTCTTTGTCACATTGTGTACTTTTGTGTCCAATAAAGATTTGATTAATTTATGATGGCTCAGGTGTGATTCACTACAATAGGGCCCCACAGCACACTGGATTACAGTTAATTGAAATACCACAACACTGGATATTGTTCAGATGAGTTACATTTAAGAACTTGCACACAAAGCAACACTGGAGGTGACTATAACGTGCGCATTTTCCGCACATGCGTATTAGGTCGCGTTGCGCCGGCTGACGGAGGGGGGGAGGGGGTATTAAACGACCATTGTGTGTGTGTGGACACGGATAAGGTTAGGTGGGATTTACCCTGGATAACCTTAGTGTAGAAGGGGCCTGAGCATGCGCAGTTTTTGCTTGGTGGTGAGAAAGAATTTGTCATCAATCCCACATGGGTGCTCTGCGCCTATGTATATATATATATATATATATATATACACACCGTATTTTCCTGACTATAAGGCGCACTTAAAATCCTTTTTTTTCCTCAAAACTCGACAGTACGCCTTATAACCCAGTGCGCCCAATGTAAGGAATAAGTTTGGTTGAGCTTACCCACCTCGAAGCAATTTCATTTGGTACAAGGTGTAATGATAAGTGTGACCAGTAGATGGCAGTCAAACATAAGAGATAAGTGTAGGCTGCACCGTTTAATGTGCTTCAACATACGAGTATTAATATGGTGTGTGTTTGTGTGTGTGGCGTTTTGTTTTGCAATATTATGCAAAAGCAACTTTTCTTACCTTCTGGTACCTGCTGATCTGTGTTTGGGATCTGCGTAAATCCTGAAAAATTGCGCGCTTCCGCCTTTGTAGTTTGTGCCGACACCGTAGTCAAAAAGCTTTTTTTTTTTCTCTATCTTCTTGTTATGGGACATTCATCCTCCGCTGTTGCCATTCCTAATATAAAGTAGTCTAAAGTTCTTACTTATATCTGTCAGTAAACTCGCCATGAAAACACTAAAACATACCGGTATAGTGAGTTTACATTATTCACCCAAGGAACTTGGACTGTCAGAAAGCGGCTTGAAGATGACCTGTAAAACATCATCTATGCAACATTTTGACCAAAGAACCACCATTACATGTTATGTAGACCAAAAGGAAGTGTTTTACATTTAGAAAAAAAATTATAATAATATGACTCCTTTAATGCGCCCTATAAAAAATACATACAGTATGAAAAAGATCAAAAATAGACCATTCATCAGCAGTGCGCCTTATAATCCGGTGCGCCCTATGGTCCAGAAAATACGGTATACACACACACACACATATATATATATATACATATATGTCTTAATTAGATTATCCAAAAAATAGTGCTTGATACCGTGGTAGAGCGTAATATGTATGTGTGGGAAAAAATCTTGTGATTTTTTTCCCACACATACATATATATATACATATGTATATATGATCTATTGCTAACGATGGATGCTGATGCGTCATCTATGTTGCTGCTTCTTGATCTTAGTGCTGCTTTTGATACCCTCGATCATAATATTTTATTACAGCGTATCAAAACACGAATTGGTATGTCAGACTTAGCCTTGTCTTGGTTGAACTCCTATCTTACTGACAGGATGCAGAGCGTCTCCCATAACAATGTGACCTCGGAGTATGTTAAGGTAACGTGCGGAGTTCCCCAGTGTTCGGTTCTTGGCCCTGCACTCTTCAGCATCTACATGCTGCCGCTAGGTGACATCATACGCAAATACGGTGTAAGCGTTCACTGTTATGCTGATGACACCCAACTCTACATGCCCCTAAAGCTGACCAACACGCCGGATTGTAGTCAGCTGGAGGCGTGTCTTAATGAAATTAAACAATGGATGTCCGCTAACTTTTTGCAACTCAACGCCAAGAAAACGGAAATGCTGATTATCGGTTCTGCTAGACACCGACACCTATTTAATATTAACACCTTCACATTTGACAACCAAACAATTACACAAGGCAACTCGGTAAATAATCTGGGTAATATTTTCGACCCAACTCTCTCGTTTGAGTCACACATTAAGAGTGTTACTAAAACGGCCTTCTTTCATCTCTGTAATATCACTAAACTTTGTTCCATTTTGTCCACTAGCGACGCTGAGATCATTATTCATGCGTTCGTTACGTCTCGTCTTGATTACTGTAACGTATTATTTCCGGGTCTCCCTATGTCCAGCATTAAAAGATTACAGTTGGTACAAAATGCGGCTGCTAGACTTTTGACAAGAACAAGAAAGTTTGATCATATTACGCCTATACTGTATATACCTTTATATACATATATACATATACCTATACTGTATATACCTATATACATATACCTATACTGCATATACCTTTATATACCTATATACATATATACATATACCTATACTGGCTCACCTGCACTGGCTGCCTGTGCACTTAAGATGCGACTTTAAGGTTTTACTACTTACGTATAAAATGCTACACGGTCTAGCTCCATCCTATCTTGTTGATTGTATTGTACCATATGTCCCGGCAAGAAATCTGCGTTCAAAGAACTCCGGCTTATTAGTGATTCCTAGAGCCAAAAAAAAGTCTGCAGCCTATAGAGCGTTTTCTATTCGGGCTCCAGTACTCTGGAATGCCCTCCCGGTAAAAGTTAGAGATGCTACCTCAGTAGAAGCATTTAAGTCCCATCTTAAAACTCATTTGTATACTCTAGCCTTTAAATAGACCCCCCTTTTAGACCAGTTGATTTGCAGTTTCTTTTCTGCTCTGCCCCCCTCTCCTTCGTGGAGAGGGGGGGCACAGATTCGGTGACCACAGATGAAACGCTAGCTGTCCAAAGTCAGGACCCAGGGTGGACCACTCATCTGTGCATCAGTTGGGGACGTCTCTGCGCTGCTGACCTGTCTCCACTCAAGATGATCTCCTGCTGGCCCCACTATGGACTGGACTCTCACACTATTATGTTAGATCCGCTATGGACTGGACTCTCACAATATTATGCCAGATCCACTCGACGTCCATTGCACCGGTCGCCAGGGGGCGGGGGGGTCCCCACATCTGCGGTCCCCCCAAGGTTTCTCCTTGTCATCCCATTGGGTTGAGTTTTTTCTTGCCCTGATGTGGGGTCGTTGTGGCTTGGGCAGCCCTTTGAGACACTCATGATTTAGGGCTATATAAGTAAACATTGATTGATTTATATATATATATATATATATATATATATATATATATATATATATATATATATATATATATATATATATATATATATATATATATATATATATATATATATATATATATATATATATATATATATATATATATATATATATACACACACACATATACATATGTGTGTGTGTTTTACTTTGCATGCAGTCGCCCCTGAAATAGACGGACATTAAAAGAGTAAAAGAAACCTAATTTTGAGGTGTAATAATGGAAGATAAATTGGAAACTGGAAGTACAACATGAAGTGGCAAGAAATACGTCAATAATCAATAATGACTAAAGTGAAATACGTTCTGGACCACAAATCCAATTTCTGCTCAATATCGGAGTTATTGAGCAGAAATACTTACAAAAGTACACTTAATCACTTAGCATGTTAGAATAAGGAAAGATGAGTTGGAAATTGGAATAATACAAAATACATGTTTTTTTATTATTTTATTGTGTAATCATTAATACTACTACTGTTATTCTCTCAATGTTATGTTTTATTGATGTATAAATGTAATATTTATATTATGTACTGTATATTCAATTTTTACATACAGTATATATATATATATATATATATATATATATATATTTATTTTTTTTAAATGGCGTTAATTTGAGTTATTCTCAAGTGTGGACGCCTAAAAAGCACTTGGCTAGTATCGAACACAAACATTTAGATATTGTGAGAGCAAGGTCAAATAGAGGACGCAGGATAGTTCCGTCATTTCACGCTTTTGGTCCTTTCCTGTCGTCGCCCACCGTGATGGCTTGAGCCTCAAGCGCCATGCTTCACTTTTGGGAAACATATTGTCAACATTATTATGCTCCAGGCAAAAATGTTTCTACATTAATGTCGATTTATGAAAGTAAGGCCTACATTTTTAAATTGGCTTGATTGTTTACAATATCAATCAAATCTTGGAGGATGATTAAGAGTACAAAAACCCTTAAATTGATATCTTTGTTAAAAACATTTGAAGTGATTTAGGTCTTGTCTTTTTTCATTTTTTTTTAATTATTATTATTTAATACTCTATCTGTATTTGTTGTTGTTTTCTTTCCTTGGCATGTTTCGCTGATGTTGAAAGTGTTTTGACTTTTGTGTGCATTATAAATGTATGTTTGTTGTTCAATAAAATAAAAAATAAAAAATACAAATAAAAAAGACTTTTGGGAAACATATTTTATCCGACATTGCCACCTAGTGGCCACAGCCTCAACTCCTAATGGGAAGCCATCTTTGATCCTCAGTACATGGGCCAGAATTACACCCATGCTGTGCCCAAACTTTTTACATGAGGCCCACACGTAGAAAACTCCAAGCATGCGGCGGCCATTCGTTTTAATTTTCAAAACAACATACAAAAAATACATGTTTTTTGTATTATTTTATTGTGTAATCATTAATATTACTACTGTTATTCTCTCAATGTTATGTTTTATTTATGTATTAATGTAATATTTATATTATGTACTGTACTTATGTACAAAAATTGCAAAAAATATTTTATTTTTAGGGCTCCACTCAAGTTTGGTCCCAGGGACCGGAAGCGTCTCAGTAATAAAAATGTTAAAAATGACTCATATATTACTATTATTTTTATCATCATTCAAAGTTTAAATGTGTAGATGACTTTTAAGCCTCTCTGTCGATATGTTTTTATGTGTTATGCCCTATTTGTCAAAGAACCCCCTTTTTTTTGGCAAACATATAAAATATGTAATATTTCCCCAAAAAATATTTCAAAGTGTTAAATTTGATGTGAGCAATTACATGTCTTTTATTTTTCGCCGTTCTTGCTTTCGTTTGTGCGCGAAATCAAATTATTTATGGCAGTCATTTACTGCCAACACAAAACAAACATTAGCAAGAAATATTTTCTATACACACCTTAAAAGTTGTTCAACAATACACGGTTGAAAGTGCTCTTTTTCATCCATTCGTCCATTTTAAAAAGAAAAGTGAACCCGGAAATACCACCGTCCAGAACGTCACTTCCTGTTTATGTTGGCGCTTCACACGAACAACCAATCATACGCCTTCTTCTTTATCTTCAAAGCTCTGATTGGTGTTTCGCATTGCTATATTAATTGCAGTCATTGGCTGACAAAATAAAACAAAAAAATAGCAAGTGGTATTTTTATTCTAGAATGTGAATAGGTCTTCCTTAAGTGTTTTCAACAATACAAAATAAAAGTGTTTTTATTTTTTTTTCATTCATTTGTCAAATTTTAAAAAAATGAACCCGAAAATACCGCAGGCCAGGCCGTAACTTTCGGTTTATTTTGGCGCCTCGCAAAATCAACCAATCACACGCCTTTGTATTCGTTTTGCAAAGCTTTGGTGTGCGGCGTCACACTATTAACTGCAGTCATTGGCTGCCGAAACAAATAAGCCTCGCCGATGCTCATTAGGAATGTATCCCTGTCGAGTATTAAACTCTGCCACTGGGTTTTTCGGATATTGACCACGTTGGGGTTCCGCTCAGAGAACACACAGTCATCATTTGGACTCCTCCAACTTTAATGGTGCATATTGGTTTAGGTTCATTTAGTTAGTTAGTTAGTTAGTATCTGTAAACCATAAGCAAGCACCCATCAACAATCCCAGTGCAAGTATTTATAACACAAGCTTTTAACATAAAAGTTAAAGTACCAATGATTGTCACACACACACTAGGTGTGGCGAAATTATTCTCTGCATTTGGACCCATCAAGTTAAAGTTAAAGTACCAATGATTGTCACACACACACTAGGTGTGGCGAAATTATTCTCTGCATTTGGACCCATCACCCTTGATCACCCCCTGGAAGGTGAGGGGAGCAGTGAGCAGCAGCATTGGTCACGCCCAGGAATCATTTTTGATTATTCAAACCCCAATTCCAACCCTTGATGCTGAGTGCCAAGCAGGGAGGTAATGGGTCCCATTTTTATAGTCTCTGGTATGACTCGGCCGGGGTTTGAACTCACAACCTACCGATCTCAGGGCGGACACTCTAACCACTAGGCCACCGAGTAACTATATCGTATAAAATGTTGCCTCAATTAACTTTTTGGGATCAGAACCTAGATGACTGACTAGACTTTATAACAAAATAATTGCACTCAACAGTATGCGTCAGTGTACCGTTTACGGTAATTAACACACACCATCAAGCTGTAGACCAGGCCTGGCCAACCCGCGGCTCGCAAGCCTCACGCGGCTCTTAAAGGCCTACTAAAACCCATTACTACCGACCACGCAGTCTGATAGTTTATATATCAATGATGAAATCTTAATATTGCAACACATGCCAATACGGCCGGGTTTGATTACTAAAGTGCAATTTTAAATTTCGCGCAAAATATCCTGCTGAAAACGTCTCGGTATGATGACGCCTGCGCGTGACAACACGGATTGTAGAGGACATTTTGGGACAGCATTATGGCCAGCTATTAAGTCGTCTGTTTTCATCGCAAAATTCCACAGTATTCTGGACATCTGTGTTGGTGAATCTTTTGCAATTTGTTCAATGAACAATGGAGACAGCAAAGAAGAAAGCTGTAGGTGGGAAGCGGTGTATTTCGGCCGGCTGCAGCAACACAAACACGTAGCCGGTGTTTCATTGTTTACATTCCCGAAAGATGACAGTCAAGCTTTACCATTGGCCTGTGGAGAAGTGGGACAACAGAGACTCTTACCAGGAGGACTTTGAGTTGGATACACAGACGCGGTACCGTGAGTACGCATGAGCTGCGGCTTCCAAACATTTGATTGCTTGCCCGTACGTGCGTGCCGCTATGTGCATGTCACGTACGTAACTTTGGGGACTTTGGGGAAATATATGTGCTGTATGAACTTTGGGGAGGTGAACGGTACTTTGGGCTGTGAGATTGAGTGTGTTGTGCGGGTGTTTGATTTGTATTGGCGTGTTATATGGACGGGAGGGGGGAGGTGTTTGTTATGTGGCATATTAAATATAAGCCTGGTTGTGTTGTGGCTAATAGAGTATATGTCTTGTGTTTATTTACTGTTTTAGTCATTCCCAGGTGAATATCAGGTCCCACCCGCCTCTCACAGCATCTTCCCTATCTGAATCGCTTCCACTGCCCTCTAGTCCTTCACTCTCACTTTCCTCATCCACAAATCTTTCATCCTCGCTCAAATTAATGGGGAAATCGTTGGCTTTCTCTGTCCGAATCGCTCTCGCTGCTGTTGGCCATGATTGTAAACAATATGCAGATGTGAGGAGCTCCACAACCTGCGACGTCACGCTACTTCTGGTACAGGCAAGGCTTTTTTTATCAGCGACCAAAAGTTGCGAACTATATCGTCGATGTTCTCTACTAAATCCTTTCAGCAAAAATATGGCAATATCGCACAATGATCAAGTATGACACATAGAATGGATCTGCTATCCCCGTTTAAATAAGAAAATGTCATTTCAGTAGGCCTTTAAGCATAAAGTTGTGTGATTATATACATGATTATTGTAACACTCAGAGACCATAACGCTTGCATCATATCAACTGGCTTGGAACATTGCACAGGCTAAAAAGCCATAGAATGAAGGGGACTTCGTTAAAAAATGCCTCAGTGACGCTGTTGAAATCTTGTCTCCCGGAGACGACAAACTAAAAAGGGTGAAATCCTGTCTCCCGAAGACGACAAACTAAAAAGAAGGGTATCAGAAGTCCAACTGTCCCGCCATACTGTTGAATGCAGAATATCGGACATTAACACGGCTATTGAATCACAGTTGCACTCTTGACCTTCAAGCATGTGAGTATTTGTGTCTCATTGGATGAGAGTTGTGACATACAAGACAAGCCTCAGTTGGCAGTATTTGCATGGTCTGTTTCAAACATCTTCCCATACAGAAACTAACTGCCCGTACAGAAAAACTGCAATAGCCACGGATGGAGCCCCAACCATGATCGGATCTGTGAATGGGCTTGTGGGGCTGTGCAAAGCTGATGAACCATTTCCAGAGTTTTGGAATTTCCACTAACTTATCCACAGGGGAGCAACTCGTGTCTAAATCATTGAATTTAGACGTCATGAAGCCTGTGATCGAAACAGTCAACTACATCCGCACACATGCACTTAACCACAGACAGTTCAGGAATCTTATCGCTGAGCTGGACCAAGGACTTCCAGGTGACCTGCCGCTGCACTGCACTGTGAGGCGGCTGTCAAAAGGCAAGGTAATCTCTCGCTTTTTTTGAGCTTTTGGATGCTGTGAAACTGTTCATGGAAGAGAAGGACAAGGACTATCCCGAGCTCTCGGACCTCGAGTGTATTATGGATCTGGCCTTTTTGATCGACATGCTGTGTCACTTGACAGACTGAACCTAACCCTGCAGGGTAAGTTAAAAATGCTGCCTGACCTGGTGCAAAGTGTGTTTGTGTTCGTCAACAAACTGGAGCTGTTCAAGGCGCATATTCAAAAAGGGAGATTTAACACATTTTCCCCACTCTGCTAAAAGCCAGCGGGCCAAGTCACCAGCGTCGCCCTGAAAAAGTAAGACAGATATGCTACACTGGCTGAAAACACATTTCTCAAGTCAAGAACTATAGAAATGATCCCCGTTGTTCCTCCCCGCTGAAATCTTTAGTAAAAGGCGAAAGATTTATGCGATCTGAAGAGAAACGCATTGAATGGGTCGACGAGGAATGTAATCTGTGGCCTTTTCAGTTGTAGATCACGGAACTGGGTTACAAAGCTTTCGTGCGGGTTTTCAACCAGTGTAGCATATCTGTCTCTTTACTTTTTCAGGGCGACGCTGGTGACTTACCCGCTGGCTTTTAGCAGAGTGGGAAAATCTTTTGAATATGCGCCTTGAACAGCTTCAGTTTGTTACCAAACGCAGACTGTTTGAAAGCCCTGCTAGTCACAGAGGCTGCGGCTGAGTTGGAGATGATCGATCTTTGTGAGGAGGACCAACTGAAAGCTGCTTTAAAGGGAAGGGACCATTGAGTTCTGGAAAAGTGTGCCAATGGAAAAATATCCCAATGTCAAACGGGCTGCGCTTAAGATACTGTTAATGTTTGGGTCAACATACGTCTGTGAGTGTGTTTTCTACCCTGAAACATGTGAAATCGAAGCATCGATCTTGACTGACACCCATGTGAAAGAATTTCTTCGAGTGGCAACAACGGAACACCAGCCAGATTTGAAGAGGATTGTCCACGACAAGGAATGCCAGAAGTCCCACTAAGCAACATGCATAGAGAAAAAATATATTTTTGTTTGTGGACTTGGTTGAACTGAGAGTTTGTGTGTGTGAGACAGTGCACACAATGTTAAATGTTGAAAATAACTGGCCTGTGGTCTTAGTACTGTAGGAGTCATGTTGGTGTGTGACATTTACAATAAATCTGGCTGAGCAGAGGTCTGTGTGAGAGGAAGGGATGGGGTGATGTTCATGTGTGCCCACGTGTAGGATGTTGCAGTAACACAGTAAAAAAAAAGTGGCTCTTAGTCTGGTTGGCCACCCCTGCTATAGACCGCATTTTATCGCTACATATATTACATTTTGAAATATTTCAGTTTACTTTGTTGTAATCTTGTACACGCATACTTTGACAAGATTTCCAGCAAAATTACTTCTAACTAATTTGCTGTTTTACGAAAAGCCAGAACACCACTTCAAGTAGCCATTTTGTGCTGGGACATTTTGCTATTCAAAACTTTTATTTTGATATGCGCACCAGAAAAAACGTCCCAAAATGGAAGACAGAAAATCAATAAATACTGAACGGCTGGTGGAAATTTAAAAAAAAATAATAGGATGATTAGCCCATTTCCTCATCGTCCTCCTCGCCGAACTCTCCCTCCTCCTCGGCGGTGGCGTCCTGGTACTGCTGGTACTCGGACACCAGGTCGTTCATGTTGCTCTCGGCCTCGGTGAACTCCATCTCATCCATACCTTCGCCTGTGTACCAGTGGAGGAAAGCCTTGCGCCGGAACATGGCCGTGAACTGCTCGGAGATGCGCTTGAACAGCTCCTGGATGGCCGTACTGTTGCCGATGAAGGTGGCGGCCATCTTGAGGCCCCGGGGAGGAATGTCGCACACGGCCGTCTTGACGTTGTTGGGGATCCATTCCACAAAGTAGCTGCTGTTCTTGTTCTGCACGTTGAGCATCTGCTCGTCCACCTCCTTCATGGACATGCGGCCGCGGAAGATGGCGGCCACCGTGAGGTAGCGGCCTTGGCGCGGGTCGCAGGCGGCCATCATGTTCTTGGCGTCGAACATCTGTTGGGTGAGCTCGGGCACGGTGAGCGACCTGTACTGCTGGCTGCCTCTGCTGGTGAGGGGAGCGAAGCCCGGCATGAAGAAGTGCAGACGGGGGAAGGGCACCATATTGACCGCCAGCTTCCGCAGGTCGGCGTTGAGCTGCCCGGGGAACCTGAGGCAAGTGGTGACGCCGCTCATGGTGGCGGAGACCAGGTGGTTGAGGTCGCCGTAGGAGGGCGTGGTGAGCTTGAGGGTGCGGAAGCAGATATCGTACAGAGCTTCATTGTCGATGCAGTAGGTCTCGTCCGTGTTTTCCACCAGCTGGTGCACCGACAGCGTGGCGTTGTAGGGCTCCACCACCGTGTCCGACACTTTGGGTGAAGGCACCACGCTGAAGGTGTTCATGATACGGTCCGGGTACTCTTCTCGGATTTTGCTGATGAGCAGAGTACCCATGCCGGAGCCGGTGCCTCCACCCAGGGAGTGTGTGAGCTGGAAACCTTGGAGGCAGTCGCAGCTCTCCGCCTCTTTCCGCACCACGTCCAAGACGGAATCCACCAGCTCCGCCCCTTCCGTGTAGTGACCTTTGGCCCAGTTGTTACCAGCACCACTCTGGCCTGCGAGAGCAGTGGACAATGAGTCACCAAAACACACCCAGTTTAACCCAAAACTTACCAAAAACAAAAGTTGTTCTCATAATTTAGACTTTTTATCTCAGAATTGATTTTCCTGTCTCATAATGTATTATCTTTATCTCATAAATA